>NC_037673.1:75593217-75718375 GCF_003255815.1 Theropithecus gelada
AGAGATAAACTAAAGAGGGAAATGTTCACCTTTCAATCAAATTTTAGAAGAATATTGAAAGCCCAAGACTGAGTCAGTTAGCAGCGTGTTCTAAAAGCAAAATAAAACTTGGAGGCAAAGAACAAATCTAAGATGCTGTAACTGCCCGACAAGTTCTCCTTGCCCACTGCCTAGACAGACTCAATTTAAGACAGGGGAATTACAATAAAGAGTTTAATCCACACAGAGTCATCTGTACGGGAGACTGGAGTTGTATTATTATTCAAATCAGTCTCCCTAAAGACTTGGGATGGGGTTTTTAAGGATAATTTGGTGGGCAGGGGGTCAGAAAGTGGGGACTACTGATTGGTTAGGTCAGAGATGAAATCAGAGGGAGTTGAAGCTGTCCTCTTGCACTGAGTCAGCTCCTGGGTGGGGGCCACAAGACCAGATGAACCAGTTTATCAGTCTGGATAGGGACAGCTGATCCATCAAGTGCAGGGTCTGCAAAATATCTGTTATCTGGGGGAGCAATTTGGAGGGGGTTTAGAATCTTGCCACCTCCAGCTGCATGACTCCTAAACCATAATATCTAATCTTGTAGTTAATTTGTTAGTCCTGCAAAGGCAGTTTATAGTTCCCAGGCCAAAAGGGAGTTTGTTCAGGGAAAGGCCTGGTACCATCTTTGTTTCAAAGTTAAACTATAGGCCGGGTGTGGTGGCTCACACCTGTAATCCCAGCTCTTTGGGAGGCTGAGGTGGGCAGATCGTTTGAGGTCAAGAGTTCAAGACCAGCCTGACCAACATGGTGAAACCCTGTCTCTATTAAAAATACAAAAATTAGCCTAGTGTGGTGGCATGCACCTGTAGTCCTAGCTACTCGGGAGGTTGATGTAGGAGAATCGCTTGAACCCAGGAGGTGGAGGTTGTAGTGAGCCAAGATGGGGCCACTGCACTCCAGCCTGGGTGAGTGAGACTCTGTCTCAAAACAAAACAAAACAAACTATAAGCTAAGTTCCTCCCAAAGTTAGTTCAGCCTGCACCCAGGAATGAACAAGGACAGCTTGGAGGTTAGGAACAAATTACAACTCACTCCAACCTCTGCCTCCCTGGAGTAGCTAGGACTACAGGCACGTGCCACCAAGCTCGGCTGATTTTTGTATTTTTTGTAGACAGAGTTTCACCATGCTGCCCAGGCTGGTCTTGAACTCCTGGCCTCCCAAAGTGTTGGGATTACAGGCATGAGCCACCACGCCAGGCCCAATCACGCTTTTTCAAATGGTAAAGGAAGGCCGACCCAGAAGATGGAGTTAGGAAGTAAATCAGGTCCAGTTGTATGTGGATAAGGCGCCACAGGGATGACTCTGTGGGTGCACAGACCTAAGAACTAAAAAGACAAGTTATCTGCGTCCCGCATTCCTTCTACAACGTGAAGAGGAATCCCTTTCAAAAAGTAAGGATGAGTGTATGAAATCTGAATAAGGTTTGCAGTGCAGTGTAAACTGTTCACAGTGTCCCGTGCTTCTGATAGGTCAAGTAAGGACGATGGACGTGGCAACATGGAAGTCACCCATGACTTTGAAAAGCAGTTTTCAATTTGTGTGAAAGCTTTATTGTGACAAGTTCAGGTGTGAATGGAAGAGATGGGGGCAATGGTAGAAGCATAGTTTTTGGATCTTCCTGAATTGCTACATAAAAATAGCAACTAGATAGCACAATCGAAAATCAAAAGCTGGAAGAGCTGAAGACTATCAGTATCTATGTGGGAACAAGCAGAGGGGGGAAAAAAAAAGCAAATGATGTATTCAGAGTCAGAAAGTAGGATTATGGTTGCCACAGGAGAGGGGAAGAAGGGAACAGGGAGTTCTTTAATGAGTTGTTTTGCAAATTGAAAAGAGTTCTGGAGATTGACTGCAAAACAATGTGAACGTACTATGCACTTCATACTACTCAACTGTACACCTAAAAATGGTTAAGTGCCGAGTGTGGTGGCTCACACCTGTAATCCCAGCACTTTGGGAGGCCAAGAGAGAAGGCTCACTTGAGAGTAGGAGTTCAAGACCATCCTGGGCAACAGAGACACCTCGTGTCTACAAAAATTTTTAAAATGAGCCAGGCATAGCGGTGCACACCTGTAGCCCCAAGCCCTCGGGAGGCTGAGGTGGAACAATCGCTTGAGCTCAGGAGCTGGAGGCTGCAGTGAGCTATGATCACGCCACTACACTCCAGCCTAGGCAAGAGACCTCGTCTCAAAAAAATGCTTTACTCCAATTCTCATATTCAGGACAGGGTGTCACTAGCATAAGGGCAGGAAAAAGGCAGTGTGGTCCACAGGAGCTTTCAGAGGAAGAAGACAAGCTTGGGGTTTCATGTTTATATTCTCAACAATTAGCACAACAATGGGAAAAGGAATGTCTTTTTGGTGCTGGGAAAACTGAATATCTACATGTTGAAGAATGAAATTAGACCTTTATTTCATACCATATTCAAAAATCAACCTACAATGAATTAAAGACTTAGCTGTTAAAACCTGAAACTAAAACTAGGCAACAAAAATGTAAACAAATAAGATTACATCAAACTAAAAAGCTTCTGCACAGCAAAGGAAACAACAAAGTTAGGAGACAACCTACAGCATTGGAGAAAATGCTCGCAAACTTAACATCTAATAAGGGGTTAATATTCCAGATATACAAGAAACTCAAAACTGCTCAATAGCAAGAAAACAAACAACCCACTTAAAAAGTAGACAAAGGAACTGAACAGGCATTTCTCAAAAGACATACAAATGGCCAATAGATATGTGAAAAAGTGCTCAAGTCAGGCTGGGTGCGGTGGCTTGCGCCTGTAATCCCAGCACTTTGGGAGGCTGAGGCAGGCAGATCACTTAAGGTCAGGAGTTCCAGACCAGCCTGGCCAACAGGGCGAAACCATCTCCACCCAAAAAATACAACAATTAGCCGGGCAGTGTGACACGCACCTGTAACCCCAGCTACTCATGAGGTTGAGGTGGGAGAATCACTTGAACCTGGAGGTTGACGGAGGTTGCAGTGAGCTGACATTGTGCCACTGTACTCCAGCTGGGGTGACAGAGTGAGAACCTGTCTCAAAAACAACAAAAAAATCCAAAAACCTGCAAGTAGAACTACCATATGATCCAGCAATCCCACTAATGGGTATATATCCAAAGGGAATGACATCAGTATGTCAAAGAGATATCCACACCCCTATGTTCACTGTAGCATTATTCACAATGGCCAAGATATAGAATCAACACAAGTGTCCACAAATGAATATATAATGTGGCAAGGCGCAGTGGCTCACGCCTGTAATCCCAGCACTTTGGGAGGCTGAGGTTGGCGGATCATGAGGTCAGGTGTTAGAGACCAGCCTGGCCAACATGCATGGTGAAACCCTGTCTCTACTAAAAATACAAAAACTAGCCAGGTGTGGTGGTGGCCACCTGTAGTCCCAGGAAGTCTCGGGAAGCTGAGGCAGGAAAATTGCCTGGAACCCGGGAGGCAGAGGTTGCAGTGAGCCGAGATTGTGCCACTGCACTCCAGCCTGGTTGACAGAGCAAGACTCTAACTCAAAAAAAGAAAAAAGAAAAAAAATGTGAGCTGGGCGCAGTGGCTCACGTCTGTAATCCACGCACTTTGGGAGGTTGAGGCAGGATGATTGCTTGAGGTCAGGGCAACATAGTGAGACCCTCTCTCTACAAAAAATACAAAAATTAGTCAGGCTTGGTGTTGCACTCTGTGGTCCCAGCTGCTCGGCAGGCTGAGGCAGGAGAATCGCTTGAGTCCAAGAAGTCAAAGCCAAAATAAGCCATGATCACACCACTGTACTCCAGCCTGGGTGACAGAGTGGGACTCTGCCTCAAAAAAAAAAAAAAAAAAAAAAAAAGGAAAAGAAAAGTGGCATATATACACAACAGAAAAAAAAATTCAGCCTCATAAATAAGGAACTCCTGCAACATGCAACAACTTGGAGGAACTTAGAGGACACGGTTAAGTGAAATAAGCCAGGCACAAAAAGACAAATACTTTGTGATCTTACTGATCCATGACTTAAGAGATGCAGAGTGTAAAGGTGGTTACTAGGGGCTGGAGGTGGGGGATTGGGTGAAGGGGAGTTCAGGGTGATGTTGGTCAAAGAACACAAAATATCAGCCAGAAGGAGTAAGTTCAGGAGATCTACTGTGTAACATGGTGATTAGTTGGGAAACTTGCACTACCTTAAAAATTCTGAGAGTAGGCTGGGTGCGGTGGCTCACGCCTGTAATCCCAGCAGTTTGGGAGGCTGAGGTGGGCTGATCACCTGTGGTCAGGAGTTCAAGACCAGCCTGGCCAACATAGCGAAACCCCATCTCTACTAAAAATACAAAAATTACCTGGGCATGGTGGCACATGCCTGTAATCCCAGCTACTTGGGAGGCTGAGGCAGGAGAATCGCTTGAGCCTGGGAGGTGGTGGTTGCAGTGAGCCGAGATCACGCCACTGCACCCCAGCCTGGGTGACAGAGCAAGACTCTGTCTCCAAAAAAAAAAAAAAAAAAAAAAATTACTGTGAGCTTTTAAATGTTCTCAGCACAAAAACATGAGGTAATACATATGCTAATTAGCATGATTTGGTTATTCCTGAATATATACATATTTCAAAACATGTTGCACACCACAGATATGTATCTTTTATTTGTCAATTAAGGGATCAGCATATACTCCATGAAACTTGAGAGACCTCATTAACATCTGAAGGCAACATCTCTGCGAAACAACTAACTTGAGTACTTTAATTATATATGTATCTAGCAGAAGAGAAAAAAACAACATAGTTTTAATTTCAAATTTTATTAAAGTACAGAGTTAACAAGTTTTGAGTTTTTTACATAGGAAAAGCCTAGTCAATTCAGATGCTGTATAGAAAAATTAACATTAAAAAACAAATAGAAGTCCATGACTAAAGGGGGAAAACAACGTTTAAAAGTTACCAAAATTCTAATCATATCAGAGACAATTATAAATTTCAAACAGTAGATTTACCAGACATATTGCATTTTCAAATTCTAACGTAGCAAAACATAACCACATAATTTGGCTACAGCTAATTGTTTCAGAAAAGTTTAAAAAATTAGCAAAGTTATATCTATAAAACTTTTGTAGTTTTCTTTTTGCAAAGTAAAAAAGGCTTAAATCTTTAATAAAGGAAAACAAAACAATCCTCTTAAATTTCTTATAAATAGCTCTCGAGACATATATTACGCATCTGCTGTAATCTTTCTTTACCTGAGAGAATGTCCCAGGATCCTTTATCCCAAAGGATTACCTTAAAGAGTTCTTCCATCATTTTGCTCATGTGAATATGATTAAACTCCTATAGAAGTGGGTTGGGACATATGCATTCTTAATCTGCCCTTCCCCATTTGTTTCTTTCTGAAAGGATTTTGCTTAAGGAAAAAAAAAAGCTCTTTGGTAAAGGCCAAATATTTCAACCTTTCAAAATGACTGCCTCTGTGAAAGATTTGTTGAGGAAGAAAAAAAAAAGAGAGAGAGAGAGAAAGGTCTAAACATCTGTGTGGACAGCTCTCCAGTCCTGTGAAGTCAAAGGCCCAACATTACAGAGCACACCTCTGTCTGAAATGCAAAACTAAGTTAACTAGCAAGTTACAGAAAATAGCCTTCAGAAAATTCCGCAGGCCAAGTGGCTCCTGCATTGTCCCTGAAGAAGGAGGGCCCATGTTCTTTCTGGGTGTGTAAGGTCTTACTAAGTTCAAGGTTTGTCCCTTCTTAGTTGTAGGTTGGGTCCTCTTTCACTTCCAAGAGGTATAGGATACTAGAGTACACCAAATGAGATACTATTTAGAAAGGCAATAAAGGGAGGGTAAAAGCCTAGGCAGCTTAAATACAGGCTCTGGAATTTCCTTCGCAGGAAGGTGAAGCACCAATGATGGCAAAAATTAAATAAATACGTCATCTTAAAAAGGCAGAGGGTAGGCTGCGTGCAGTGGTTGATGCCTGTAATCCCAGCACTTTGGGAAGCCAAGGCGGGCACGTTGCTTGAGCTCAGGAGTTTTGAGACCAGCCTGGACAACCCCATCTCTACAAAAAAATAAAAACTGGCCAGGTGTGATGGCGCAAACCTGTGGTCTCAGCTACTTGGGAGGTGGTCCTTGAGCCCAGGAGGTCAAGCCTGCCATGAGTCAAGATCATGTCACTGCACTCCAGCCTGGGTGACAGAGTGAGCCCATCTCCAAAAAAAAAAAAAAAGAAATAAAAAAATAAAAAAGGCCAAAGATGACAATTTTGGCACGGGGTGGGAAATTAACATTACACTGAGGTTATTCATAATGAAGGATCTTCTGAGGAATCGGAAATAAACAATGTTGTATGGAAACAGAACCCCAAAACCCCAATAACTCCACCTTCCCCACAGCCCACCCCCACGCTATCTCCCCTTCAGAGAGGCTCCAAATACCTCTGGCAAACAATTTCTTCAGACAAAATGAAGAAGCTTTTTGCCCAAGAAATTGGGGGCAAAAATAAAAGTAACCAATGAGTATTTAAAAAAAAGCTAGACCCAGGAAAGACGTGGTTGGGTTTCCGAAGGCTTATAATGGAAACAGCCTCTAGCCTCCAGTCAGGTAACATGCCTCGCTATGACACTCCCATAAAAACCCCCACCCCCCGCCACCCACTTAGTGTTTTTACTCATAAAAATGAGGGGAAAACTTTTCTACATCAGACAAATGACACAGAGGAAATATTCACATGCAGCTTTAAAAAATCCTCTTCATCTGTCATCCCTAAATGTGTCTGACCAGCAGCTTCTGGGAATATACTCTTTAAGTCATGTACAAAAAGGTATAGGAAGCAAATGTCTATTATTTTTAAAAGATATCAGTGAGTTAATCAAATGAACACCATTGTTAGAGCAAGTCAAAGCCATTGGCACAATGTTTCCAGTTTCTTAAATCATAATTGCACAAAACTATAGGTTCTTTAAATCCAGGAATGTTGACTCCTCGCCTGAGAATTGTATATCACAATTAATAACCATTAACATTAACTTTGCATTGATAGTCCCTCATCCTCAGATACATCCACATCTCTTTTGTTCATCCAGATACACGTGCTAACATTTTCAGCTGAGAATACAATTCAGAGCAACTGTAACTCTTCCTCCTGCATCAGACCAGCCAGCAGAAGGGAACGGGATGCCACAAACCAGACTCACGCATCTGGAAAACGTGGGGTGGCTGGCCTGGCTCCAGAAGGAAGTGACGAGGGCCTTCCACTGGCCACACTCCCTTGCTTGGGCTTCCCTGAGCTGCTTTCTGCAGAGGAAAGGGCCAGCCACAGCCAGCCAAGGAATCCAAGGCCTTGTCAGCTCGACCTTGACTGAGCGTAAGGTCAGTTTCTCAAATCACACCAGCTGGCAGCCAGACCCAGTCAAGAAGACAAAGTAAAGGCTCTGTTAGACCTCAGCAGGAGGAAAACAATGAAACTAGTCACAATACTGCCCGGGCCCCTGATCTGCTTCTCCTCAGGGTGTTTCCTAAAGACAACCTCCAAGGCCCTAGGCCACTGCAACACAGCTACCGTGGATGACACGCAGCCCCACTCCCTGAGCCCATTCTTGGCCCACGGAGCTCCTGTACCCTAACTGGGAGCTCCTGTACCCTAACTGGTTCCTCGGGGAACCAGTTAGCCTTTCATTTTGTGACTCCGGATCAATCTTTGAACTGCTAAGTACAGAGCTCCTGCCCTACAAAATGAAATTTAATGGACTTTACAAAACAAGGCTCTCTTAACCACACACACAGATGGAGTGCCTTTTGAAACTGAATCTCAAACACTCTAAGTAGGGAAAGTTCTAAAGGAATTCATCCCCTGTAATTTGTTTCCCCATGGGTTTTCTTGGGAGAAGGCAAAGGAATGAATAGAAAGAATTTCACTAATTTCACCCACCAGCATTTTGGCACACGGAAGCTCAGCTTAGGTGGCACTCAATTCTGCCCAACTCATACAGTAGAGCACAGAAAAAAATGACTAGGCTGAGCCTTTTATTCTTAGATCCTCACTTCCAGAGAGCGCGAGAAGATTCTTTTCATCCCGAATGAAATTCTAACAGTAGTTTCCAGCAAGTAAACCTTTTCCCTGCCTGAGAACATCAATGCTGAAAATACGCATCATTTTAGGTAGCTGCCAAAAGTCACGTTTCTGTATTACTTTGCAAGTATGGATTTTGGAAATTCCTGTGGAGTGTGATCTTGGCTCACTGCAACCTCCGCCTCCCAGGTTCAAGTGATTCCCACGCCTCAGCCTCCGAGTAGCTGGGATTACAGGCACACGCTACCATGCCCGGCTAATTTTTCTCTTTTTAGTAGAGACGGGGTTTCACTGTGTTAGCCAGGCTGGTCTTGAACTCCTGACCTCAAGCGATCCACCTGCCTCTGCCCACCTCTCTTTAAGTATATTCGGCCACTCCCACATGTTGCCTAACAGGCTTCCTCTGGTCAGTGTGTCTGAGATCCTCACCTCAGAAATTCTCACGTTAGCGAATCTACTCCAAGGATGCCAGAATGAACCTGAACGGTATGGTCACATTACAGATCCAGAACACAAAACGTCTTCTGCTTTTACAGTTTCAAAGGCCTCAAGGTGGAGAAGAAACTGAGGGGCTGGCCTCAACACCTGAAAGAGCAGTGCATGTAGCGGGCTTCAACACGAAGCAGCTTTTCAGTTAAGGTCCTAAAAGTATTATCATTATTAACAGCACAAACAAGTAAGAATGATAGCCCTCTGTTGCTTAGGCAAAGAAAACAACATGAATCTTGTTCTATAATCGTGTGAATAACACCATAAATAAGCGCCGTACTTATTGCGGTAACTTGGATCAGGTAGTGATAATATGGTGGAGAACCACATGGGGGGTGACCAGGCAAATTGTGCTTTTTCACATTATTACAAAGACGTGGGACCCAGAAAAGATGAGACCTCGGGGAAGGGTGCAGGCAGAGAGTGAAGTCTGTGATTCCCAGCATCACAACCTCAAAAGGAGATGTTTAGGGGCCATGAGGAGGCAGCACTGAGGGTACAGTTGAAAAGCAGGTGCCACCTCTTGCACCCTATAAATACCAGGGGCCCTGCAGGCTGAGTCCTGTCCTCAAAGCCGCCTGGGGACAAGGCTCTAAGAGGCAGAAGTGAGTGAGAGGGGTCTGGATTCTGTTAGGGGCTGGGGACTCAAGATTTTGGCATATTTTCTATTCCAAGGATGAGAATGACTGGCCAAACAAGGTATTTCACAGGTATCCCTGTGAAAAGATGCTGTCTCCCAAATTCTGTTTTGGCAAAAACATGCAGAAGGAAGTCAACATAACCAGTATCCAGTTTCTAGGGGTAAGATATTTCAACTGTGATCAGTTTGGTTGAAAATTTCAATTCCTTTGGGACAAACTGGTAGTTTCTTTTTGAATTTCAAAAGTAAAAAGTTAATCAGGAGATTTTTTTTTTTTTTTCCCCCTCACAGCCTTTTCAGACCCACTCAGGCACAGGGCACCAGTCCCTGCTTAACCCCCCGGGACACTGTTCAAAAGATGGCACTTTCCAGGCTGTAGGCCCACAAGCCCAGGGGACCGCTGATATCGTCACACAGAGAACTCCCGGGTGGGGCAGCAGAGGGGAGCGACCAGCGTACACAGGTACAACAGCACGCATATCCAGCAGGAGGCCATCTTGACCCAGAAGATGGACCAGCTCCCGCTGAAGAAGCTCTCGATGTTGGCACTTTCGTAACTGTGGAAACAAGAGACCCAGCCGAGGTCAAAGCAGGAACATACTGAGATACAATTCACTAATTCACATTCCATTTGTAATGTACAACTCAACGGCTTTTAATGCATTCATACACAGACTTGTGCTACCATCAACACAACCCGTTTCCAAACATTCTCATCACCCCCAAAAGAAACCATGCACCTCTTAGGTGCTCTCCCCTTCCCCACGGCCCCCCGGCCCATCCCCGGCATTCACCAATCTACTTTCTGTCTCTATGGATTTGCCTATTCCAGACAGTTGATATAAAAGGAATCACATGGCCTCTTGTGTGTGGTTTTTTTGCCTCACGTACCATTTCCAAGTCTCAGCCATGTGGTAGCATGTGTCAGTCCTTCATTCCTTTTTATTGCTAACTAGTGTCTTATTGTATGGATACAGCACATCTTGTTCTACGCAGTCACCAGGTGATGGTCATTTGGGATGTTTCCCCTTTTTGACTATTATAATTGATGCTGGTATGAACATCCCTGTGTAAGTTTTGTGGACCTAGTTTTCTTTTTGTCTTCGGTACAGGCTCAGGAGTGGAAGAGCTGGATTACATTGTAACTCAATGTTTAATTGTTTAAGGAGCTGCCAAACTCTTTTCCAAAGTAGATTTCACATTCAAACCAGCAATGTAAGAGGGTTCCAATTTCTCCACTTCCTCGACATTTGTTATTATCTGCCTTTTTAATTATAGCTTTCTCTATCTTTTCTTAAGCTTCCCAAGCCAAAAGTTTCCAGCAGTTCCCACAGCATCACTGGGAAGCATTAAAGCTCCCTTCTCCTCTCCTCCTTCAGGAAGAATCTCTCCACGCACTGTGCTTGAAACCACCACTCCCACCACCCCTACCCCAATTCCCTTTGCTCATTTTATTTTTCTCCCCAATAGTCATCACCATCTAACACACCATATTTGACTTGGATCATAGTCTGTCTCTCCCGCTAGACTATAAACCCTGCCTCCTAGAACCGTGTGGCACATAGGAGCCACTTGCACATCTGTTGAATGAATGATAAAAAGAAGTACAACGAGCCTACATGTCTAAGCTTAACTTAGCAGTCAAACAAATTATGATACAACCGAAGCTGTGGACCTGCAGAAAAAGTATGAACCTCTGTATAGTGATAGGGAAGGTCAGGTCAATCATGTACTGCCAAGTTTAAAAAAAAAAAAAAAGCCTCCAGGGGAAAACATGTACAATGACATTTACATTTAAAAAAAAAAAAAATTAGCCAGGTGCGGTGGCTCATGCCTGTAATCTCAGCACTTTGGGAGGCCGAGGCGGGTGGATCACAAAGTCAGGAGTTCAAGACCAGCCTGGCCAATATGGTGAAATCCCATCTCTACTAAAAAAAAAAAAAATTAGCCAGCGTGGTAGCAGTGCCTGTAGTCCCAGCTACTAGAAAGGCTGAGGCAGGAGAATCACTTGAACCCAGGGGCGGAGGTTGCAGTGAGCCGAGATTGTGCCACTGCACTCCAGTCTGGGCGACAGAGCAAGACTCCATCTAAAAAAAAAAAAAAAAAAATTACGTAGGTTTATAAATGCACAGAAAAGGAATACACATCCTAGCAGTGGTTATCTGTGTGGGGGGAGTAGAGGTGGGTGGGGGTACCACATTGTTACTTTTCATAATTACACATTTAGTTTGTATTTTAAAAAAAGATGTTTCCAACTTTTGTGATGAAAATGAAGAAAAATGGGGAAGAACATATACAAAATTTGAAGTAGAAAAAAAGGGATATTTTCTCTTTCTGAAAGGCAGATGAATGCTTAGGAATTCCCATTTTTCCTCCATTACCATGTTTTCCAGACTGTCCATATAGAGCTAACCTTCCATTTTTTTAAAGTTTCCATAGCATCACCAGTTTCCAGGGTTAAAACATACCCGTCCACTGTTAAAACTCGGAACTCGCTTATAATCCCAGCACTTTGGGAGGCCAAGGCAGGTGGATCACTTGAGGTCAGGAGTTCAAGACCAGCCTGGCCAACATGGCAAAACCCCGTCTCTACTAAAAGTACAAAAATTGGCTAGGCGTGGTGGCGCGTGCATGTAATCCCAGCTACTCGGGAGGCTGAAGCACGAGAACCGCTTGAACCCGGGAGGCAGAGGTTGCAGTGAGCCAGGACTGTGCCACTGCACTCCACCTGGGCAACGGAGTGAGACTCCTTCGCAAACAAACAAACATCAACAGCACTTAACTCTTAACTTTAAGACTTCACTTCAAAAATACCCAAGCAAATGGGCTACTCACTTGAACCAGTTGGTGACGGTCATCATCACATACAGGGAAGCCAGGAAGAACACGAAGTGGAAGTAGGAGTAGATGTAGACAGTGCCTTTCTTCTCGTCATAAATGACCCGTGGTCCCTCCTTCCCCTGCTGCTGCTCTTCAGTGTCTGTGAAGCACAAAGGGAGCCCAGGCTCAGTGAGTGAATGTGTGTGTTTACCATTCAGCAAAGCCACACTTGCTAATTCTACAGGGCTGTCAGTAGAAAAGATGCCAGAAAGCCATCTGTACCCTCTGGTAACTTCAATCTGTGCCCTAAGCACAAAACCCCCACCCCACCCTAGCAACTCCCATAATAGGAAGAGTTACCTAATGCCACATTTGTTTTTATTTATTTTTTGAGATGGAGTTTTGCTCTTTTTGCCCAGGCTGGAGTACAGTGGTGCGATCATGGGTCACTGCAACCTCCGCCTCCCAGGTTCAAGACATTCTCCTGTCTCAGCCTCCCGAGTAGCTGGGAATACAGGCGCACGCCACCAGGCCAGGCTAATTTTGTATTATTTTTTAGTAGAGAGAGGGTTTTGCCATGTTGGCCAGGCTGGTCTCAAACTCCTGACCTCAGGTGATCCACCTGCCTCAACCTCCCAAAGTGCTGGGATTATAGGCATAAGCCATTGCGCCTGGTCTGCCACATTTATTTTAACAGAAAGAGAACCCTTAAAAACCCCTAAAGACGTAAAACTTACTATAAGCTTTGCAGAAACTGAGAGAGAGTAAAACAAGAGTTAGTTCTTAAGCCCTTGGAATCCTTCAATCCAAGAAGGAAAGTAAGGTGAAGGAATGAAATGGCCCCAAAATAAGGTATCAGGACCTCTTGGTATTTTCCAAATCATTCCTTTTTTTAAAATGTGCTTTCTGATTCTCTAAATCTCACTGTATAATTTAACTTACATATAAACAAAAATTTGGACTGATTCTCCCTACCAGAATAACAACACAAACTCAACTCAGCTATCCTTCAGGAAGAATGTGAAAAGTATACAAGCAGTCAATCAGCTTTAGAATAAATTTCCCCTTACTATTCAAGTTATTTGTGTCTGAATCCCAAATGACAACAGATTAGAGCTATGGGACCGCAGTGTCACACAGATGCAAAGAATAAAAGTACTCTGCTTACCCTCTCCACCAGGACTGAAGCAAAAACAACAGCGGGCTATCTGTGAAAGCAAAAGCAACAGTCAGGCGGCTTGTGTTCTATTTCTAGTCCACCTCAGTAAGGCAGCAGTAACCCTTATTTGAACAACCTCCCAGGCCCTGAATTGCATGTATCCCTTCAAAAGATGTGGACTGTTCTTTTCCAGGTGTGCTGGGCGTTGGTGACAGGAAACACCATGGAGGGACATGTGCCAGAGATCCTCATCCATGGACTTGATGCTTTTTCCTGCTACCGTGAATGCTGGCAGCAGAGCCTTGAGACAGCAGCTCCTTTACCCTTCTTGGGTAACCGCCATGGACTGGCTGATCACAGCAGGGGTAAAGGCCATGCCATCATGGCCCCTGGGGTTAGGGAGGCTTTGTCCAGCTGCACTGTCCTTCAACTTCACCCTCTGCCCAATTTTGCCTCCTTCCCCTTCTCCCTCCACATGTGCTGAATTTAATAAATACCCCACGCAACAAACTGCCTCAGCCTCTGCTTCTGGAGAACTTAATGTGAAACCCAATGAATGTGACAAGAGCCCCACTCCCCCGGTGTTCCCTTCTCGTGCTTTGCCTTCAATGCTGTTTCATTAAATCCTCTTTGACCTTTGCATTGGGCTTATGATTATCCTGCGTACAGCTGAGGAAACGGGTCAGGCAGGTTAACTGGCCAAAGTCACCAAACTAGCTTAGTGTCAGAGCTGGGGCAGACGAATGCAGGATGGGGACGCCAAGATCCATGATTCACAATAGTAACACGTGGTGTCTAGGAGCTTGGTGAAGCCGGTAGAATCTGAAATAATAAAGCGAAGGAATCTGGAAGCAGCCTACCCATGTTTCCTATCAAAATCAAGCTGTTGCATGGGCCGTGGACAGGGATGGAGGGAATGCTTGCCTTTGAAGCATCTCTGGTACCCTGTGAATTTTTTTTAATCATTATTTCTTTTCTTTTCTTTTTTTTTTTTTGAGATGGAGTTTCACTCTTGTTGCCCAGGCTGGAGTGCAATGGCACGATCTTGGCTCACTGCAAACTCTGCCTCCCGGGTTCAAGCAATTCTCCTGCCTCAGCCTCCTGAGTAGCTGGGATTACAGACATGTGCCACCACACCTGGTTAATTTTGTATTTTTAGTAGAGACAGGGTTTCTCCATGTTGGTCAGGCTGGTCTCAAACTCCAGGCCTCAGGTGATCTGCCGGCCTTGGCCTCTGAAAGTGCTGGGATTACAGGCGTGAGCCACCGCGCCCAGCCATTATTTCTTACCTACTCAAAACAATAAACTTAATTTTAAAAAATCAGGTTATGTGTATTCCCAGCTATTTGGGAGGCTGAGGGAGGAAGACTGCTTAAGCCTATGAGTTTGAGGCTGCAGTAAGCTGTGATCCCACCACTGCACTCCAGCCTGGGTGACAGAGGCCCTGTCTCAAAAAAATAAAATAAAATAAAAAGAAAAGAAAAGAAAAAAAGTACGTGATTTCAGAAAGACTCTGGTAAACAGAGTATGAAGACTGCCTGGGAAGTGCAGTGCCCTTAGCACTTTGTGGCTCAAGATATTTCAACTACAAAGAACAGAGAGCCAAGGATGAGAATATGAGAGCTTGAGCCTTCATCTCATTTGCATATCAAGGCCAAGCCCTTGTTTCCCTGCTTGGCAAGGAAACCTTTAACAGAGGTATTAGCCTTAACAGGAGCTTGGATTAAGTGGCATGGTCTAATTCATTCAGTGGGCTCAAGACACGGTATGCTGAGGTCTTAGTTCTTTTGAAGCTCAAGTTACTGTAAGAAACTATGAACTCTCACTTTCAAAGTTGTATCCTGTGAAATGTGATGCAGGAGGGCAAACCAACTTCCATCCTGCATGCTCTCCAGTTCAGAAGGAAATACTAGGACATTTTCCCTTGGACTGAGAAGAAAAACATCCTCTCTTCAATCTAACTTGGAGACTTGCTGTTCTTTGAGCTTGAACTCTGTACACAATAGGGACATTGAAACCATAACCATACAACCTCAGCAGGTGGTCACCTAGTCAATGGTGAGAACAAACACCCCTTCTACAGACCATTCTCTTCTGTATAATAGGCAGTAACCTATTCAAACTCAGCACAGTTTTCTCCTTTGGGCAACAGAAAGAGTTGGAGAATGATGCTGGCAGACTGACAACCCTTCATAATGGCTCACTATCTCCAGGTCAGGTGCAAGAGAGACCATCCCATCCCCAGACATCCAGCTGCAGAGTGAAGTGCCCATATCTGGACAGACACCAGGGCTTTTCCATCCACGGAAAGCTATTAGAACGCACACGGTGGCCGGATGCCAGCTGCCCCCAGTCAGCAGGAAGAACCAGGGTTCAGCAGCTCAGCTCCTGGGCAGCAGTGGTCAAGAACACAGACTCTGGGGCCAGAGTACACGGTTTACATTCTGGCAAATCAAAACCTGTGAGGCTTAAATGACTTCACTCTGTTGGTTTTCCCCTCTGTAAAATGGAGGTAACAGCACGTCACTGGGTTTTTATGAGGATTAAGTGAAATCACATAGGAAGAACTTAGAACAGTGCCTGGGACATAGCAAGTGCTGTAAGTCTTAGTCATGCTTGGAACCCCTGGTTCTTTTCATTCTTGGGTCACAGCTGAGTCTTTCCCTGGCTGCCTCCATCTGATTAGACCCTTCTGATGTTGGTAGATGAGAGCCCCAGAAAGACCTTTGCACAATTAAGAAAGTAACAGACATTTTGTTGACTGACAGGCACCTGCTGAACACCTGGAGGCTCTGGATGTGCAGGCAACCAATGTACTGTTCATAACACTCTGCCTGACAAAACGCCCACCTGATGGAACTGACATTCAGTTCAACAGTGTCAACAGCGTTCAACAGCGTCAGGCAGAGCAGATACAGTTCCTTCCCTTTCCTCTCTCCTTCCTTCCAAACAGTTATTACATAATCTCACAGCCATGCTGTGTATGGAGGGCACAGACAAGTATGAAACAGGTGGATGGATCAGAAGTTAAAATAAAACCCATCCAGACCCCATTATGGCAAGGGAAGAGTGCAGGGTGCAGCCTGACAAGGTTACCCAAGCCTCTGTTTGGGGGCGAGTGGCAGGATGCCACCCAAAAGGCCAGCTTTCTTACAGAAAATCAAGAATGGACTGATTCATTTTAATCCCATAGCATACAAAGGAAAGCAGGAAAGCATTTATTTTTCCTTTTTCTTTTATTTTTTTGAGTCAAAGTTTCACTCTGTTGCCCACGCTGGAGTGCAGTGGTATGATCTTGGCTCACTGCAACCTCTGCCACCAGGGTTCAAGTGAATCTCGTGTCTCAGCCTCCCAAGTAGCTGGGACTATAGGTGTGAGCCACCACACCTGGCTAATTTTTGTATTTTTAGTAGAGATGGGGTTTCACCATGTTGGCCAGGCTAGTCTTGAACTCCTGACCTCAGGTGATCCACCTGCCTCAGCCTCCCAAAGTGCTGGGATTACAAGTGTGAGCCACCACATCCGGCCAGCATTTATTTTCCTATACAAAAATCTCTTTTTTCCCAAGCAGAAAAACAGGATCATGGAATGCAGATTGATAAAGACACAAACACAAAAGGTCCTCCTGAGAAATGGATCTTCTGAGATGAAGCAGAACAGGAAAAGGAAATGAACTTACTTCCAGTTCAGGAGCTGCATATCGCCCCTGCAGAGCGTCGGAACTCGATCTTGTTGTTGATGTCAAACTAAGAAACAAACAAAAGTCAGCTGGGCTTATTAACATGGAAGGAAGGCGAAAGCCGGCTGGCCAGTACTCTGACGAGATGTAACCTACCGTTCAGGTGACTTAAATCAAAGCAATCTATTTTAATATCTCTCCTTATTCCAAAATTGGCTGGCTGATTCTATAGTTGATATCATTTTACACGGATTGCATTAGATCATTTTATGCAAAGAAGTTTGTAGGTAGAGAAGTAAGATATCTTGGTTTTCAGTATTGCTTTTTGCCTCTCCTCCCTCAAACGTTAGAATAGTTTTCTAATTTCACTTTCTCTTTCCCTCCCTTTGACTAGTCTTGCTCAGAGGGAATCAAAAGCAACGAACCCAGAGATGGCAACAGAAAGCAAGGGAGTGAAAGCAAAAGTCGCAGTTATTTACTGTGATAGTCTATAGCAGAACAAGGCTTGCTGTTTGGAAATTTAACAGAGTAGCAGTCGATGTAATAAAAAATTCTGCCACTTCCCTGAGACCTAGAAAGGTAAAATGTTAGAAAATTTGCCTTGCAGGGGGCAAAATAATTTATTTTTTCTGAAAACAAAAACAGGCCAGAGGTAGTGGCTCATGCCTATAACACGTTGAGAGGAAGGGGTGGGTGAGAGGATCCCTTGAGGCCAGGAGTTTGAGAAGAGCCTGGGCAACACAGCAAGACCTCGTCTCCACAAAACAAAAACACAGAACATTTTAAGCAAATAGAAATATATACCATACTTAGCGTTCCAGCTAACTTTAGAGATTGATTTAGCAAATATTTACTGAAGGCCCACTACGTGTTAGGCCCGATTCTAAGCACTGGGGACTCACTGACACAGGCAACAATCCTGCCATCAGGTAGCTTCTGAGCTGGCCTGACATGGGCAGGGCGTGTTGGTACTCAAGAAGCTGGTCTGCTCGTGGGAAGGTGGGACACACACTCATCTCAATCCAGCGAACCCCATGGAGCAACACTGTGCAATCTCATCCTCTTTCCCAAAGAGAGAAGAGATCAATGAGACAGAGATAAACAATAAAACGCTTTCCTCATACAGAAGCCACTGAGATCCAAGTTTGCTGCTTCTTTTGTGATCCGCTCAAGCACAACAGCATCATTTTCATTTCTGCTTTGAAACGACGGATGCTAATCCAGACCCACGCCACTCCACCTCCTGTGTGCCTGGTCAGACAAAGACAGAAACATCTCCCGGTGACTGCGCACCCAAGGAACACAACACCTGATCCGACATTTAAGAGTGGCCTGGCTGGCAAAATTGGCAAATGGGATCTAATTAAACTAAAGAGCTTCTGCACAGCAAAAGAAACTACCATCAGAGTGAACAGGCAACCTACAGAATGGGAGAAAATTTTTGCAATCTATCCATCTGACAAAGGGCCAATATCCAGAATCTACAAAGAATTTAAACAAATTCACAAGAAAAAAAAATCAAACAACCCCATCAAAAAGTGGGCAAAGAATACGAACAGACACTTCTCAAAAGAAGACATTTATGCAGCCAACAGACACATGAAAAAATGCTCATCATCACTGGCCATCAGAGAAATGCAAATCAAAACCACAATAAGATACCATCTCACACCAGTTAGAATGGCGATCATCAAAAAGTCAGGAAACAACAGGTGCTGGAGAGAATGTGGAGAAATAGGAACACTTTTACACTGTTGGTGGGACTGTAAACTCGTTCAACCATTGTGGAAGACAGTGGAGATTCCTCAAGGATCTAGAACCAGAAATACCATTTGACCCAGCCATCCCATTACTGGATATATACCCAAAGGATTATAAATCGTGCTGCTATAAAGACACACGCACGTGTATGTTTACTGCAGCACTATTCACAATAGCAAAGACTTGGAACCAACCCAAATGTCCATCAATGATAGACTGGATTGAGAAAATGTGGCACATATACACCATGGAATACTATGCAGCCATAAAAAGGGATGAGTTCATGTCTTTTGTAGGGACACGGATGAAGCTAGAAACCATCATTCTGAGCAAACTATCGCAAGGACAGAAAACCAAACACCGCATGTTCTCACTCGTAGGTGGAAACTGAACAATGAAAACACTTGGACACAGGGTGGGAGTGGGGAACATCACACACTGGGGCCTGTCGGGGGGTGGGGGGAGGGGGGAGGGATAGCATTAGGAGATATACCTAATGTAAACGACGAGTTAATGGGTACAGCACACCAACATGGCACATGTATATATATGTAACAAACCTGCACGTTGTGCTCATGTACCCTAGAACTTAAATTAAAAAAAAAAAAAAAAAAAACAAAAAAAAAACAGTGGCCCGGCTGGGTGTGGTGGCTCACACCTGTAATCTCAGTACTTTGGGAGGCTGTGGCAGGCAGATCGCTTGAGCCCAGCAGTGCGAGACCAGCTTGGACAACATGGCAAAACCTTGTCTCTACAAAATATACAAAAATTAGCCAGGTGTGGTGGCACATGCCCGCAGTCCTAGCTACTGGTGAGGCTGAAGCAGGAGAATAGATTGAGCCTGGGAGGTTGCAGTGAGCATGATCACACCAGTGCACTTCAGCCTGAGTGACAGAGGTACTCTGCCTCAAAAAAAAAAAAAAAGAGGGGCACATATTCTGCGCATACAAGTTTTGATTTAGTACAGTGTATAGTTTCCAGAGGGGAAAATACAAGTTTTTAATTTTAAGAAGAGATCAGTATCAGAAATTTTCATTTGAAAGGTAACATTCATTGTTTACGAGGCTCAGAATAGGCCAGGTGCAGTGTGGTTCACACCTGTAATCCCGGCACTTTGGGAGGCTGAGGTGGGTGGATCCTTTGAGGTCAGGAGTTCCAGACCTGGCCAACATGAAACCCCGTCTTTCCTAAAAATACAAAATTAGCCAGGTGTGGTGGCCGGCAGCTGTAATCCCAGCTACTCAGGAGGGTGAGGCAGGAAAATCGCTTGACACTCAGGAGGCAGAGGTTGCAGTGAGCTGAGATCACGCTACCGTACTCTAGTCTGGGTGAGAAAGTGAGACTCTATCTCAAAAAGAAAAAGCCTCAAGAGTAAATATTCTACTCTATAAATTCTTTGGATTAACATAATTTCCGGAAAACAAAGCTCTTTATTTGGGCTCCTTTGCCACTTCACCATCAAAGAAGCCTAACATGGGGACGGTTTTGTTTTTACTTCTAAAAAGAACTACATTCAGAGCATCACTAATGCCATGTGACTTCTACAGGTAGATGTTACCCTACATTAAGATCTATATTCAGTTGCCAGGCATGGTGGCTCACATCCGTAATCCCAACACTTTGGGAGGCTGAGGCGGGCGGATCACCTGAGGTCAGGAATTCGAGACCAGCCTGGCCAACATGGTGAAACTCGTCTCTACTAAAAATATAAAAATTAGCCAGGCATGGTGGGGGGCACCTGTAATCCCAGCTACTCGAGAAGCTGAGGCAGGATAATCGCTTGAACCCGGGAGGTGGATGTTGCAGGAAAAAAAAAAAAGATCTTTATTCAGTTGTAGCCTTTCTCCATACAACACTCTTCTTGGAATTATCAAGAAAAGGTTTTTTTTTATAAGCTCTTAAAGCCTAGTAAATTCTTATTATCTGCATTCAGGCTATTACAAAGACCACTGTTTGGTGAACACAGCTCAAATTGCTATAAAACAATTCCTGGGTTACCTCTCCTCTTCCTGGGCTAAGATAGGTGTGACTTTAATTCAGTATTTCCCGTGGGGATAGAGGGAGACTTACAGCATTGGGTTAAGACAATGCTTTATTGTACGGAGAATGTCTAACACACCACAGTGTGTTTACTGTCTCTGCCTGCTGCCACCTCACCCCAACCCGGCCAAAATGTCAGCAGTGCTCTGCAGTCATGGTGACAGCCAAAAAAAAAAAAAAAAAAAAAAAAAAAATAGCCATGCCCTGTTTCCCTGCAGAACCACTACAGTGCTCAGAACCCCTTCACACTGGCAGAAGAATAGACAATGCAGGTGCCCCTCAACACTGGCACTGCAGATGCTTCTGAAGCTGGCCAAAGTCCACTAGAGCACAGAAAATCTCTAAATAACATGTCCAAACTTTCCTGGAGATCACACATTCTGCCTCCCTGACAAACGTACAGGGCAGTCCCTTGACAGATCCCATGACTATTCCCAGCCTTTGTGCAATGATAAAGATCAGTCATGATCCCCTGTGCTATAGAACCCAAAGGAGACCCGGGCTCTCTGTGAACCTGGGGCATGGGGTGGAGGATTTCTTTTTCTTTTTTTGGAGACAGAGTGTCGCTCTTGTTGCCCAGGCTGGAGTGGGCTCGATCTCGGCTCACTGCAACCTCTGTCTTCCGGGTTCAAACGATTCTCCTGTCTCAGCCTCCCAAGTAGCTGAGGTTACAGGCATGCACCACCATGCCCGGCTAATTTTGTATTTTTAGTAGAGACGGGGTTTCTCCATTTTGGTCAGGCTGGTCTTGAACTCCTGACTTCAGGTGATCCACCTACCTTGCCCTCCCAAAGTGCTGGGATTACAGGCATGAGCCACTGCACCCGGCCACGGGGTGGAAGATTTCTAACTTGAAGATTTATAGCTGGCAGGCAGCCCAGAGCAGAATTCCCAAAATGAAGATACAAATCTCCCCCCTCCTTTCCCCACCCACCCCTTAAAGACCCAGAATGTACCAAGAAAATAAATATCCTTCCTTGATTTCCCAACTTTTTTTACTGTAAGCCAACCCCCTCGCCAATGCTATCACACCAACCTGCAAACCAACCCACTTCAAACTAGGAAGTTGTTTGACATTGAATAAAGATGCTTACTTTTTCCAGTTTTATATTTAAAAGGATATTTTCAAAGATGGTTCAATATTAAGAATTATTTTTTCTCTTAAACACAGATAAAAGTGGAATGGCCAGGAAACTTTACGGCGCAAATGCTTTGTAATAATATAATTACGCAAGTCATCCAGTTTATCTTTCTCCCTCAGGGGACATTACACCAAGCCATCTGAGGAAAAAGAGCAGGGAGAGACTATCCATCAGTGTCCCTAAATACTCCCGCAAAGAAGCCTCAAGGAAAGGTTGCCCAAAATTGGAAGTAGAGAGCTACAGGTATAGACTCCATGCCTCCTTACATGTACAATGAGGAGACTGACCTGATCAACTCCAGGATCCTCTCCACGCTGATAGTTTGAAATTAAAGGCAACAGAATAACAATTTCAGTCAAAATCCAGAGACCAAGGGAGGAATTAAGAAATAGTTTGTGGAGACCAGGATTTGTCACAGCAAAGTTCCAGACTAAAGGGGTGTGGAGGGATGGGCCTATAAAAAGAGCCATCAAGGCTGGGCATGGTGGCTCACGCCTGTAATCCCAGCACTTTGGGAAGCCAAGGTGGGCGGATCACCTGAGTTTGGGAGTTCAAGACCAGCCTGACCAACATGGTGAAACCCCATCTCTACTAAAAATACAAAAATTAGCCGGGCATGGTAGCGTGGTGGCACGCACCTATAATCCCAGCTACTCAGGAGGCTGAGGCAGGAGAATCGCTTGAACCCGGGAGGTGGAGGTTGCAGTGAGCTGAGATCTTACCATTGCACTCCAGCCTGGGTGACAGAGCAAAACTCTGTCAAGAAAGGAAGAAAGGAGGAAAGGAAGGAAGAAAGAAAGACGGAAAGAAAAACAGAAAGAAAGATGGAAAGACGGAAAGAAAGATAGAAAGAAAGACAAGAAAGAAAGAAAGAGAGAGCGAGAGAGAAAGAAAGAAAGAAAGAAAGAAAGAAAGAAAGAAAGAAAGAAAGAAAGAAAGAAAGAAAAAGAGAGAGAGAGAAAGAGTCAACAGAATGCCAGGTGCCACGGTTATGCCTGTAGTCCCAGCTACTTGGGAGGCTGAGGCAGGAGGATCCCTTGAGCACAGGAGTTTACTCAGCCTGGGTAACATAGTGAGAACTTGCCTTAAAAATTTGTTTTTTGTCTAAAAAAATAAAAAGAGTCATCAGAGAACCCCACAAGTGGACCAAGGTGAGGGCTTACATGGGGTCCAAGCTATGATGTTCTTTCACAGCAATGATTCCTGGGTGCAATGGAAGGAGGCTCTGGAGAAAAGGCGGCCCCAGGCAGAAAGGCAGGGAGTAGGTTTGGGTTGAGCCCTTCTTCTGAGCTGAGGCTACAAACCTTAAAACATACGTCTAGAGGGTGCCCCAGCTGCAAGAGTCAGGACGGAGACACCCCAAAGGAAACAAGTATTTGGGGGTGGGGCTTGGGGGCTCTGGAGGGTGAAGGGAAAGAGAGGAGCTGGGGAGCTTCCCAGTCTTCTACAACTTTACAAAAGAGTGGACCCCAGGCAATCTTGGCCTTCTTCTCCCTTTAACCTACATACTATCCATAGTCTCTGGCTTCCTACAATTTCTGTCAAGAATCCTAGATATTCCTGCAATTATGTTCAAATGACAGTTCCCACCCAGACGATGTGGCCTTTTTGTAACATCCTCCAACCTTTCATTCCTCTGAGTCAGGAAGGAAAACAAACTCTTCAGAAGTCCAGATCTGAAAAAACCCTAGTTGGGCTGACTCCCACTCCTACAGCATCCCTTTTATTCCCAGGCCCTAGTAAGCCTGAATTCAGTGTTCTTAAAGCTGACTCCTTGAAGAGCTGCAGTGGGTAATTACAGCAAACATCAATCACATGGGCCCTGGGGGAACTAACTCCTGGGGGCACTAACTGCCCAGCCCACAGAGTGTGCTCTTGCCTACACATTACAGAAGTACCCACAGAGCAGACTGGTCGTCCTCGTCTCCACTTTGTAGGGTCTGTAGTTTTATATGTTCTCATCCCATCAGGCACTGCAGTTCTGTGGTTTACCCATTCAATAACAATGTTTGTTGCTGGCATCTAGATAGATTTTTTTTTTTTTTTTTTTTTTTTAGTAGCTATCAACTTTGAAAATTGACACCTTTTGGGAATACCAGACCAGCCCTTGCCAATCTCCACTATGGTGATTCAGTCCTGTAAGAGACAACATTTTATTCATCATCTCTCACTCAAGGGCCAACTCAGAAGAATTCTTTACACCTGCTAGAAATAGTGAGAAAATATGATAGGGTGAAAATTCCATGTTGTGAAATGCCCTGTGTGTGGTAACCCTATGCAGGAGGCTAAGAAGAATTTTTGCCGTCTTTTCCATTGAAGGGTTTACGGCAAATCCAAACTCTACTTTATCTAAAGGGAATTTCTTTCTTTTTTTTTTTTTGAGATAGAGTTTCTCTCTTGTTGCCCAGGCTGGAGTGCAATGGCGCGATCTCAGCTTACTGCAACCTCCACCTCCTGGGTTCAAGCAATTCTCCAGCCTCAGCCTCCCGAGTAGCTGGGATTACAAGTATATACCACCACGCCCAGCTAATTTTTGTATTTTTAGTAGATATGGGGGTTTCATCATGTTGGCCAGGCTGGTCTCAAACTCCTGACCTCAGGTGATCCACCCACCTCAGCCTCCCAAAGTGCTGAGATTACAGGCGTGAGCCACCGCACCGGCCAATGGCAAATATATTTTTTTTCATATGCTCGTAGGTACCCAGTAACCCACAAAAACATATGATTTTATTCTGTCAAATATCTTCATAGTTGGTTTTTTAAGAGGCAGGGTCTCACTCTGTTGCTTAGGCTGGAGTGGAGTTACCCTGAGCTCACTGCAGCCTTAGACACCTGGGTTCAAGTGATCCTCCCATCTCAGCCTCCTGAGTAGCTGGGACCACAGGCACGCGCCATCATGCCTGATTTTTTTTTTTTTTAAGAAACAGGATCTCGCTATGTTGTCCAGGCTGGTCTCAAACTCCTGGGTTCAACTGATCCTCCTGCCTCAGCCTCCCAAAGCGCTGGGATTACAGGTGTGAGCCACTGCACCACGCAGCCTGCTTCCTGTATTGTAGGTACTCAGTGAACAACTTAGGAATTAGTAAAATTGAAAGGCCAGAAAGAAGTCACCAGAGTCCATTATGCAACAAGGAGACTCTGTCACTTTGTCACACACAGGCCAACAATGAATGTATGTAACCATCATCTTAACACCCACCTGCAAAACAAGCATTTTATGGCTTGATGCATGACCCTGAGCAAACAGACTCCAAAACGCCTGTGTCCCTGTTGGTCCCTTTCTAATAGCAGAAGCTGTTAAAGGAGGTAAGAGAAAATGCCAACATGCTCAGAAAGACATTGTATTTATACAAGCTATCGCCACCAGGAGTGCTTACTTTCAGCAAAAAGGAAGATTATAATGTGCCTATGACTCAATTCAATGGAATTGAATTTTTACACTGAACATTAACAAAATGTAAACACAGAAGTAAAGGCTAAATGTGAAAAGGTTACTGTCAAAGGGAAGCTTAGTTATCAGCAAAATATATATCCAGATTAACTAGCCATTTCTATCCTTGACTTTTCTCCCTCTAGCAATCTTTTAAGCCTTTTAAAGGTGGAATAACACCCACCACAAGCATCTGAAACACAGCCCACTTATGTATCACATCTACTTTTGGAGGAGCTGGTTTGCCTAGTGAACAACAGCATTGTGGGTTTTAGCAGAAAAGAGAAGGAACATTTCCTGTCTGAACAGAATGACCACGCATGCAGCACTTTGTACTCTTTCCATCAACAGCAGAACAAAGCTATTTCCTTTGGATTAGAAAGCTGCCAGGACATGCTGGCACATTCTATCTCTTCTTTACTTTGTGCTCCCCTGCCCTCCAGTAAGGGTACAGCAAACTACTATTCAACCATCTTTTAAAGGGTGTTAGGCAATGGTGCTGCAACATACCATATATTTGCTTTACTGACCCCAAATAAAAACAAGTAAGGTAAATGAAGTTCAAATATTTAGAGTTCATGCTCTTCACCTTTTTACTTGTGGTTGTTTTCCCCCCTCCTCAAATGGTATTTGTTTCTGCAGCCTCACAGCAACTGAAAGTTATTTCAGTTCTTTTCCTGCAATTTTAAACTCTGCAAAAATGGCCTTGAGTAACTCCCAAGACTTACCATGAATATAAGATACATCCGATTAAGAGGCTGGTCCCCAGTATAGTCACCAAGTTTTCATCTCTGTACAGGTCTTGACCAAAGTCAGGAACACAGATTGTAACATTTTTTCCATGTTCATCTAGAACTTGTAAAGAAAAAACAAAGTCATCATAGTGAAATAGAAAGTCCAGTTGTAACTCACAGAAGCACTCATTTTGGCAAAACTCAGGTAGCTGTGGTGTACCTCCTTAGAATAGTGAACACTTATCACTGGAAACCTCTACTCTACAGGCTGTTTCCATGCAGACTGGATTTCTGCTATTTCAAAGAACCATTCTCCCACATCATCACACCCTTGGAACAAGACCCTCAGATTCCAGCTCAGTGCCATGGGGCTCAAACAGATCCAGGACCTAAGGAGAGAGTCTTGCTCATTTTCAGTACTATTCAAACAATAGTAAAAAGACAGGTCAGGTGCATTTTTCAGTTGACAGGACAGCCCCTAAAGAGAGGTAGGGTGCAGATACCAAGCAGTGCTGAGGTGAATCAACAGCCAACAATAGCTCCTAAACCAGTTGAGAAGCTATTTAGATGTGATATGATAATCGCGATATCTTTCTGTCTACAACTTGGAAACCTCCTGAGGTTTTTTTTTAAATATGGGTGACCACATGTGATATTGTGAAATATGTATTTGGTCTTCATCTGCATTTACTTGCAAGCAACTCCTAAAATCCTTGAAATCTCCAAAATGGTGTCTTTTTGTATGTTAATGATGAACTAATGGCTGGCAGCCCCTAGGCAGCTTCAGGATGGGGGCTGGTCACCAGAAAGACCAAGGTAGGATTAGAGGGTTGGGGCTTTCAGACCCACTCTCCAAACTCCAGGAATGGGAGGAATGGGAGAAATGACAGTTGATCACCAAGGGCCAATGGTTTAATCCTGTGTAATGACTTCAATCATGCCTGTGTAATGAAGTCTCCATAAAAGGCCCAAAAGGACATGGTTCAGAGAGCTTTCTGAGAGCTGGAGGCTTACAGGAAGGTGAACACGACCTCATCCACATGTTAGGAACCCAGCCACACCAACTCCATGGAGACAGAAGCTCGGGACCCTTCCAGACCTTGCCTTATACATATTTTCACCTGCCTGTTTACTCATATTCTTTAAAATATCCTTTGTAATAAATTAGTAAAGATAAGTATTTCCTGAGTTCTGTGAGCCACTCTATCAAATTAATCCATCCCAAAGAAGGGGTAACTGTGGGAGCCCTAACAGTTGGTCAGAAGTTCTGGGGGGCCGGACTTGTGACCAGCGGGAAGGGTAGGGCTGTTTTGTGGAATTGAGCCTTCAACCTGTGGGATCTGACCTTATCTCCAGTTGGAGCATCCGAATTGGATTGGAGGACACCCAATTGAAGCCCACTGCGGAACTTCCTGCCTGCTTGCTGGTGGGGAGAAATCTCCACATATTTTAGTGTCACAGAAACCTTCTGTGTTGACTGTTGTAGTGTGAAACAGAAGAAAAACTGAGTTATTCTAAACACTACGTAACAAAGATTCCTATAATATAACCATCAGTGGTAATTTACCTTTTACCTGACATGGGGTCTTCCATTTGGAACACTCAACCTAGGTCTGACTGCCAACTTTGCCACCAAAGCAAGTAACATAAACATAAAATAACACTCTAGAAACCACTTTACAAACGTGTACATTTTAAGTGTCTGAAGTGAAACTAAAATTATTTTTTTTTTGTATTTTTTCTTTTTCAGTAGACACGGGGTTTCACCGTGTTAGCCAGGATGGTCTCGATCTCCTGACCCCGTGATCCGCCCGTCTCGGCCTCCCAAAGTGCTGGGATTACAAGCTTGAGCCACCGCGCCCGGCCGGGGAGACTAAAATTATGACTGGTATTTGCACTTGAAACAGTAAACATAACTGTGTATGCTGTGGTTTAAGGAATCTTTTATTATTTGTATAAATTTATGGGGTACAAGTGTTAGTTCTACATATAGTGGAGAAGTCTTGGCTTTTAGTGTATCTATCACCCAAATAATGTGTATTGTACCCATTAAGTAATTTCTCACCATCTATCCCCTCCCTCCTTCCTATGTTTGAGACTTCACTATCATTCCACACTCATGTCCATGTGTACACACTATTTAACTCCCACTTAAAAGTGAGAACATGCAGTATTTTTCTGTGTCTGCTTGTTTCACTTAAGATAATGGCTTCGTTTCATCCATGTTGCTACAAAAGACAGGATTTCATTCTTTTTATGGCTGAATAGTATTCCATTGTGTGGATATATACATATATATATATTTGTATATATATAAATCACGTTATTTTTTTTTTTTTTGAGACAGAGTCTCGCTCTGTAGCCCAGGCTAGAGTGCAGTGGCGCGATCTTGACCTCGGCTCACTGCAAGCTCTGCCTCCCGGGTTCACGCCATTCTCCTGCCTCAGTCTCCTGAGTAGCTGGGACTACAGGCGCCCGCCACCGCGCCCGGCTAATTTTTTGTATTTTTAGTAGAGATGGGGTTTCACCGTGGTCTCGATCTCCTGACCTTGTGATCCGCCCACCTCGGCCTCCCAAAGTGCTGGGATTACAAGCGTGAGCCACTGCGCCCGGCCAAATCACATTTTCTTTATCCAATCATCTATTGATGGACACTTAAGGTGATTTCTTATCTTTGCTATTGTGAACTGTGCTGTGATAAACACAGAGGTGCAGGTATCTTTTTGAAATAATGATTTCTTTTCCTTTTCATAGATACCCAGTAGTGGGATTGCTGGATCAAATGGTAGCTCTATTTTTAGTTCTCTGAGAAATCTCCACACTGTTTCCCATAGTAGCTATGCTAATTTACATTCCCATCAACAGTGTAAGTGTTCCCATTTCTCCACATCCTTGCCAACATCTGTTACTTTTTGTCTATTTAATACTAGCCATTCTGACTGGTGTGAAATGGCATCTAGTTATGGTTTTAATTTGCATTTCTCGGATGATTAGCAATGTTGAGCATTTTTTTCATATGCCTGTTGGCCATTTATATGTCTTATTTAGAAAAAAAATGAAATGTCTATTCATGTCCTTTGACCACTTTTTAATGGATTTAGTGGTTTTTGTTTTTGAATTGAGCTCCTTGTAAATTCTGCATATTGCTCCCCTGTAAGACACAGTTTGCAAATATTTTCTCTGATTCTGCAGGTTGTCTGTTCACGCTGTTGATTATTTCTTTTGCTGTACAGAAGCTAATTAGATTAATATAGTTCCATTTGTCTGGTTTTGTTTTTGTTGTCTGTGCTTTTGAGGTCTTAGTCATGAATTCTTTGCCTTGAGCAATATCCAGAAGAGTTTTCCTCTAGTATTTTTATAGTTTCAGGTCTTACATGTAAGTCTTTAATCCACCTTTTGTTGGTTTTTGTATGTGGTGAGAGACAGGGTAGGGGTTCAGCATAAGGAAATCCAAATTTTCCAGGACCACTTATTGAAAAGCGTATCCTTTCCCCAGTGTGTGTTCTTGTCAACTTTGTCAAAGACCAGATGGCTATAAATATGTGGCTTTACTTCTGGGTTCTCTATGCAGTTCCATGGATCTATTCTTATGCAAATACCATGCTATTTTGCTTACTGTAGCTTTGTAGCATAATTTGAAGAAGGGACTCCTCCAGCTTTGAAGTGTGATTCCTCCAAGCTTTGTTCTTTTTGCTCAGGATTGCTTTAGCTATTCTGGCTCTGTTGTTTCCATACACATTTTAGGATTGTTTTTCTGTGAAAAATATCATTGATATTTTTATAGGGATAGCACTGAATGTGTAAGACTGCTTTAGGCAATATGGTCATTTTAACAATATTTATTCTTCTGATCCATGAGCATGGGATGTCTTTCCATTTGCTTGCATTTTTTTTTTTTTTTTTGAGACGTGGTCTTGTTCTTTCACCCAGTCTGGTGTACAGTGGCCTGATCATAGATCACTGTAACCTCAAGCTCCTGGGCTCAGGTGATCTTCCCACCTCAAACCCATGAGTAGCTAGAACTACAGGTGCATGTCACCACACCCAGCTAATTTGTAAATTTTTTGTGGAGATGGGGTTTTGCTATGTTGCTCAGGCCGGCCTCAAATTCCTGGCCTCAAGCTATCCTCCCACCTTGGCCTCCCAAAGTGCTGGGATCACAGGAATGTGCCACTACTTATGGCCCCTCCCTCTAAGTTTTTCATCAGTGTTTAGCAGTTTTCATTGTAAAGATCTTTCACCTCCTTCATTAAAGGTATTCTTAGTTATTTTATTTTTTGTAGCTATTGTAAATGGGATCAGCTTCTTCATTTGGTTCTCTGCTAGATGATTACTGGTGTATAGAAACACTACTAATTTTTTTTTTTTTTTGAGGCAGAGTCTTGCTCCGTTGTCCAGGCTGGGGTGCGGGGGTGCAGTAGTGTGATCCTGGCTCACTGCAACCTCCCCCTCCCGGTTCAAGTGATTCTCCTGTCTCAGCCTCCCAAGTAGTTGGGATTACAGATGTGTGCACCACCAGGACTCACTAATTTTTATATTTTTAGTAGAGACAGGGTTTCACCATGTTGGCCAAGCTGGTCTTGAGCTCCTGACCTCAAATGATCCACCCACTTTGCCCTCCCAAAGTGCTGGGATTACAGATGTGAGTCAACGTACCCAGCCAAAACACTAGTAACTTTTGTATGTTGATTTTGTATACTTCAATATTATTGAATTCATTATACAAATCTAAGAGTGTTTTGGTGGAACCTTTTGGGTTTTCTAGATACAGAATCATATCATCAACAAACATGATAATTTGACTTCCTCTCTTCCAATTTGGATGCCTTTTATTTCTTTCTCTTGCCTGAGTGTCCTGGCTAGGACTTCCAGTACTATGGTGAATAGGCATGGTGAAGGTAGGCACCCTTATCTTGGTCCAGTTCTCAAAAGTTATGTTCCTACTTTATTGAGGGTTTTTTTTTTACCACAAAAAGATGCTGAATTTTAACAAACGCTTTTTCTGCATCTATTGAAATGATCACATGGTTTTCATCTTTAATTCTGTTTATGTAATATGTAATGTATGATGTATCATATTTATAAATTTGCATATGTTGAACCATTCTTGCATCCATGGTATAATGCCCACTTGATCATGGTATATTATCTTCTGATGTACTATTACATTGTGTTTGCTAGTATTTTGTTGAAGATTTTTCCATATATGTTCATCAGGGGTATTGGTCTGTAATCTTCTTTTGTGTTGTATCCCTGTCTGGTTTTGGTTATCAGGGTGATATATCAGGCCTTGTATAATGAGTCAGGGAGAGTTCTTTCCTCCTCCATTTTTCGGCACAATTTCAGGAGGACTGCTATTAGTTCTCCCTTATATGTTTGGTAGGATTTGGCTATGACTCCATCCGGTCCTGGCTTTTTCTTATTGGAAGATTTTTTAAATCACTGATTCAGTGTCACTATTCGTCATTGGCCTGTTTAGGATTTCTATTCCTTCTTGCTTTCCAGAAATGTATCCATTTCCTCTAGGTTTTCTAGTTTGTAAGTATATTCATAATAGTAAGGATGTTCATAATAGTCTGTAATGATCTTTGTACTTTTGTGGTATTATTGTGATTTTTCCTTTTTCATTTCTAATTTTGTTGATTTGGTCTTCTCTCTTCTTGGTAGGGGCTTATCAATTTTGTTTATCTTTTCAACAAACCAACTTTTTTTTGTTTTGTTGATCCTCTGTATTTTTCTCATGGGCTTCTTTTTGGTGGGGGGAGGTCTGTATTTTATTTAGTTCCTTATTTCATTTTTTTGAGACAAAGCCCCTGTCTATTGCCCTGGGTAGAGTGCAGTGGTGCAATAAGAGCTCACAGTTCACTGCAGCCTCAACCTCTGGGGCTCCAGGGATTCTCCCACCTCAGCCTCCCGAGTAGCTGGGACTACAGATGTGCGCCAGCATGCCTGGATACTTTTTTGTATTTTTTTGTAGGGACAGGGTTTCGCCATGTTGCCCAGGCTGGTCTCAAACTCCTGGGCTCCTTCAATCTGCCTGCCTCGGCCTCCCGAAGTGCTAGGATTACAACCATGAGCCAACTCAACACAGCCCTGATCTTTGTTATTGCTTTTGTTCTGCTAACTTTGGGTTTGGTTTCATCTTGATTTTCTAGTTCCAGGTACAACATTAGGTTGTTAATTTGTGATCTTTCTGCTTTTTTGATGTAGGCATTTAATGCTATAAACTTCCCTGTGTATGCTGTGGTTTCAAGAATCTTTATTCTTAAGCTAATTTAAAAAATGTAGAGCACTTGAAATTTAAAATAACTTTTTTTCTGTTTTTTTTTTCGTTTTTTTTTCTGGTAGAGATGCATATGTTGCCAAGGCTGGTCTCAGCTCCTGGCTGCAAGCAATCTTCCTGCCTCAGCCTCCCAAGGTGCTTAGATTACAGGCATGAGCCACCATGCTCAGCCTTTTTTTCTGTTTTAAAGGGATACCTGCCATTTAAAAAATATTGTAAATTAAAATCCCAGTAAGTTAAAGCCAGAAATTAATACATAAACAGACATAAAAGAAAGTCTTAAAGAGATGAAATTTATGTACACTTACTGAGTCAAGATAGAATATTAAAAAAAAAAAAATTAAATCCAGGATAGGCAATACTCACTTAAGACCTCTACTTACATTACTTTCCACTGTAAATAGCAACAAGGACAAGCCCATAAATAGTATGTATATATGCTAAAACTTTCAAAATTATCATTGCACTAGCTTTCCAAATTTAAGAGGAAACAACTTCAATTTTCTTAGACACTACATTTATTTAATTTGATTTATATAAGCTCAAATATACCCAAACATACATTTATATATGCTTATGTGTATGTATATATGTATGTATGTGTGTATATATTTACATTTATACATCACAAAAGTAATAGAGAGGGTAAGTTAAGTTTCTGCAAGTTACTTAAGTAGCAGGATCAGTCTATAAACCGGGCAGTCCGACTTCAAAGCTCATGCTCTAATCACTATGTTCGGCTGTCTCTGTAAATAAATGTCATTTAGGACGAGTGGTTTGAGGTCACATAGCCAGTAAATCACGGGATCTGTGCTCAGATCCTGCTCCCCACTCCCCACTCCCCCACATTCTTTCCACTCTCTCTGTTCCACTGCTATAGTCAGAAAAGAAAAGAAATACAACTAAATTAAGAGGTTATTTAGGCCTAAAAGCAAACTCTACAGCCAAACCTTTCCTCCTGTCTGTCCTACACACCAGGAAGAATTGAAAAAGGGAATTTTCCTTTACATAGCCCAAGTTAAAAACTTTTTTAACTTTAAAAGAGAGATGAAAAAGTCTAGATCATCTCTCTATTGTGATTTAGTACACTTCTAATAATGTATTTTTCAACTTAATTTTTGTGGATACATAGTAGGTGTACATATTTATGTGGCACATGAGATGTTTTAATACAGGCATGAAATATGTAACCATCACATCATCTACAATGGGGTATCCATCCCCTCATGCATTGATCCTTTGTGTTACAAGCAGTCCAATTATACTCTTTTAGTTATTTTTAAATGTACAATTAAATTTGACTATAGTCACCCTGTTGTGCTATCAAATACTAGGTCTTATTCATTCTTCCTATTTATTGTGTACCCATTAATCATCCCAACCTCCTCCCAAACCTCCCCCAAACCCTTCCCAGCCTCTGGTAGCCATCCTTCTGCTCTCTATCTCCATGGCCTCTCCAATATTTAAACAATAGTTCACTCCTCCATGAAAGAAAATATTCACACCGCAAACACAAGCCCCCTAACAGGCTGGCTTACCTACTTCTGCAGGTTTGCTGGACAGAGCTGAGAAGGTGAGGTAGGTGACATAGCAGCTTATGACCCCTGATTGTAGGAGCCCCGAGTGCGGCTGTCCTGAAAAATGACAAGAGACAGACAGACAACAGGTTTTAATTTGAAGAAAAAGAAAGCATATGCCTAAAAAACCTGACAGTCCCCATGACAGTCCTCAAACTTGAGCATCCACCTTTAAAGGAAAGAAAAGAGAAAAAAAAATGTAGTGTGTTTCTCAGATAAAACTAAAAAGATATTAAGGGGGAGAAAGTTACACACTGAGCTGAACATTGCTATTTTAAAGATGTCAGGTTCTGCCAAGTTCTCTACCAATACTTTATCAAGCCTATGGCTATACTTAAATACACTAACTAGTCTCCCTGAGGTTTGTAACATTAGTTCTTAAATCCCAAGATCAGAAAAAAAATTACCGTCGTTGTTGATAAAACCACATAGCTTAGTTGGGGAGGGGAGTAGGCGGTAAACCAGATTTCACAGGGGATGTATTCCGGATTCTACAAGGTCATCACATACCACAATCTATGACAGGACAAAAAGCTCTTACCTGCCAATGGACAAAAAGCTTTTGGGAACAGAATACAAGAATTGCTCTTGGCTAAAGAGGAAGGCTATAGGGCTCAGCATTCACTGGGAGAAGGGCTTTAAGGTTATTTATTGATTCATTTATTTTTAACTTTTATTTTAGGTTTGGGGGTGTATATGCAGGTTTGTTGTAAGGGGAAAATTATCATGGGGGTTTGTTGTACAGATTATTTCGTCACCCAGGTATTAAGTCTAGTACCCATTAGTTATCTTTCCTGATCCTCTCCTTCTTCCCACCCTCCACCCTCTGATAGATAGGCCCCAGTGTGTGTTGTTCCCCTCTATGTGTCCATATGTTCTCATCATTTAGCTCCCACTTTTAAGCAAGAACATGTGGTATTTGGTTTTCTGTTCCTGTGTTCATTTTAAGGATAATGTCTTCCAGCACCATCCATGTTCCTGAAAAGGACATGATCTCTTACCTTTTTATGGCTACACAGTATTCCATAGATTCCATAGTGTATATGTACCACATTTTCTTTATTCAGTATACCATTGATGGGCATTTAGGTTGATTCCATATCTTTGCTATTGTGAATAGTGTTGCAGTGAACATACGTGTGCCTGTGTCTTTATGTGAGAACCATTTATATTCCTTTGGGTATATACCCAGTAACGAGATTGCTGGGCCTAATGGTAGTTCTGTTTTTAGGTCTGAGGAACTGCCACACTGCTTTCCACTATGGTTGAACTAATTTACATTCCCACCAACAGTGTATAAGTGTTCATTTTTCTCTGAAACTTCACAAGCCATCTGTTATTTTTTGAAAGTTATAATATTTCAAGTAAACTAAAGGTTCAGATCTTTCAGAGTAACCAGGATGTGATAAGGGATCTCTCTTTTTTTCCCATGAAATTTTCGACCACTTACTGACATAAAAGGATGCAGTTTTACTCAGTCTTGTGGTCAAATTTGTTTCCAAAATTATCATTATTAAATTATAATTACCGATAAAGACATAAAACAGACCCTGTTATAATGTTGCTCTTTGGCAAGGGAATAAGATTTCCCTTAGCACCTAATGGTACTAAACCAAATATTTCAGAACATTATCCCTATTTCAAAAGATAAAGATTTAACCCAAAGATTTTAATCAGAATATCAAGTTATTCTAGGAACTCTTAACTGATCAATTAAAGGGATTAGGCAAATACTCTCAATTTCAATAATGGTCTTAAAATTTTTAGTAGAGGAAAACATAGTATTTGTGACTAGTTTTTTTTTCCTTCTTCTTCTTCTTTTTTGACACAGAGTCTCACTCTGTCACCCAGGCTGGAGTGCAGTGGGGGGATCTTGGCTAACTGCAACCTCTGCCTCCCGGGTTCAAGCAATTCTCCTGCCTTGGCCTCACCAGGTAGCAGGGACTACAGGCGTGCGCCACCACAGCTGGTTAATTTTTTTGGGTATTTTTAGTAGAGACGGGGTTTCCCCATGTTGGCCAGGCTGGTCTTGAACTCCTGACCTCAGATGATCTGCCACCTGCCTTGGCCTCCCAAAGTGGGGATTACAGGCATGAAACACCGCACCCGACCACTAGTTGCCTTTTTAAACCACTATTTTAGAAAGGATTCAAGGGGGCTGTAAATTTATCGCCTATATTTTCCTACCTAGAATCTGAATGTCATGCGCATTTTCATCACCTATAGGGTCCGACACCCACAAAAAAACATCAGACCAGGGACATCTCACTGTAAGCCCAAAGACACTATATCCTGGCTTAAGAAACCAAGAGTAGTTTATAAATGACAATTCACATGTATACTTCCTAAAGCACTTTCAAATGCCACTGTCTCTTCCTTCCGGCTTTGAAATGACCATGAGCAAGGTCAGGCTCACATGTTTCCACTGACTTCACTGAGGAAGAACCTGGCTCTAAGGAAGGTTAGCACATGGGCCAGCTGCTGGCTGAGCTGGGATGGGATGTCCTGCTTCCTGACTCCCAGACCACACTGCCCACAGCCTTGAGTGAAAGATGACCCGAGAACCAACCCTTTCTGCGGCCCTTTCATTCAACTTTTACACAGAGATTGTAGGCAAGCTCATAAACAACTGACTTGATATACTTGGAAGGCATTTCCCATTTAAAGGCTCCTTGTGGTACATTATTTAGCAAAGGCAGTATCTTCCTATTCATTGACTTCGTTAAGTTCAGGTCTTTCTCGACATGAGAAATGCTTGCCTATCACGGCTCGAGCGTGAGATATGAAGAGACTGGAGCCCCACCTTGCCCACTACTGACACGTCCACAGTAAGTTAAGGAATACCCTAATTCAAAAAAAAAAACAAAAAACCATTGAGTTTGCTCAAAGGCACTTAGGAAAATATAAATAAGGAAGAATGGAAAAACCATGCTTACGATTTTGGACACAGGGCGAGATGGCTACCAATGAAATAAGCACGCACAGGCCTCCATTTACTCCCAGCAGAATTTTGTTTTCCATGCAGCCGTCTTTCTGTGTGTAAAACACTGCCATCAAAACCAAGCCTCCAGTGGCAATGGAATACATGATGAGTGTCACCAGGGCCAGGGAGGCGTACCACAGCTTGTTACTGGCTGTGCCTGCTGTCCTGTTTCTCCGGGAAGTGGGTAAGAGGGAGAGGAGAGAAGACAAGTCAATGAAGCCCACCATTCTCTGATAACATTCACCATCCCTCAGGCAGTAACTAATACTACAGGCCACAGGCACTGGTACCCAGCTGCCCAGAAGACACATTATTTTGGCAGTGATTGTGCTCTATCAAAGCTAGAAGGTTCTGGTAAATATGGAAACTTCTTGACTAAAGCTTAGAATTTTCTCTCAACACTGAGAGAATTCCACTTTCTGCAGCAAATGTATTCATTCATTAAAATGAATAATGTCAACCCAAATGAGAGACTGAGGCAACAGTCTCAATCCACCGAGGTTTACTGAGCCAGAGGTTTGAGGGTGCACCCAAAAACACACAAGTCACAGAATCTTCTGTGGCTGGTGCTCCCAAAGAGGTTGCAGAAGGCTCGGATTTACCCATTTCTTTAAAGGGGAGAAGGCATGCAGTTTTAAAGGGGACAGGTGGTGAGGCAAACGCGACATTCTCCCGAGATTTTAACTAGTGCCCAGTAAACTCCGCTATACAAGAGATATGATAAACATTTCAAAAGGGAGTAAAGGAAGAGTTCATTATATAGTCTCAGGGTAGGCAGAGAAATGACTGCTCTCCTGGCTTTGTTCTGCACCTGGGAAGATAAGCTTGTATGGGCATTGTCAGTGTGAAATGTAACAGACTGCAATTCCATGGACAAGGAGCTAGACTTAGGTCGCAGACCAAAAGTTACAGCTGATATGCCCTTTTTTATGGGAAGATACATATCTTGAAAGGTTTAGGGATCAGCAGATAATTTACTTATGAGCAATTTGAGGGCAGTAATCCGGGATGCACGGGGCCTTTTGCCTTCTGTAGAAGTCTACCTAATGTGTAGTCCTTTGACACAAGGTTGGGAAGTCACAGCTATCTATGGGCAGGTGGGAGGGAGACAGCAGTGTCACGTGACTCTGTCTCCAGGTTTAACTCTCTGTTTGGTGTAATGAGTTTGAGCAGTCCTGAGACTCTTCATTTCCTTTAGCCACCTACAGACTTTATTCTAGCTTCTCCATTCTAACTGTGAACCACCCTGGGTCAGTTTTTGGCAGGAAGAAAAAGTTGCTCTTCACTGGGCTTCTCCAAGTTTTCTCCATAAACATAGAGCCCCAAAGTGCCATAGTCTCTACTCCAAAGTGCTGCCAGGAGAGGTGGCTCACACCTGTAATCCCAGCACTTTGAGAGGCCAAGGCAGGCGGATCACTTGAAGCTAGGAGTTCAAGACCAGCCTGGGCAACATGGCAAAACTTTGTCTCTACAAAAATTAGAAATATTAGCAGCGTGTGGTGGTGCAAACTTGTAGTCCCAGCTGCTTGGGAGACTGAGGTAGAAGGATCACCTGAACTCCGGTGGATGACGGCAGCTATGAGCCATGACTGCACTCCAGTTTGGGCAAGAGTGAGACCTGTCTAAATTTTTTTTTTTTTTTTTTTTTTTTTTTTTTTTGAGATGGAGTCTCGCTCTGTTGCCCAGGCTGGAGTGCAGTGGTGTGATCTTGGCTCATTGCAACCTCCACCTCCCAGGTTCAAGCAATTCTCTGCCTCAGCCTCCCTCGTAGCTGGAATTACAGGCACCCACCACCATGCCCGGCTAGTTTTTGTCTTTTTATTAAAGACGGGGTTTCACCATCTTGGCCAGGCTGGTCTTGAACTCCTGACCTTGCGATCCACCTGCCTCTGCCTCCCAAAGTGCTAGGATTACAGGCATGAGCCACTGTGCCTGGCCCTAAATATTTAATAATAATAATAAATAAACTTTTAAAAAAACAGAAACAAAGTTTTGCCAGCAGCTCTTCTGGATGCCATCTTCTTAGGGAGAAAAGAGAATTACCTTTACTAAGAACCATATTGGCTGCCCTTAGCTCTTTATTCCTTGAACTGAAGAGAAGGGCCTGTAACTGTGCTGCTTCTTTATCTAAAATAGTATCAGGGAATACTAAAAGAAAATTTGACATTAAAAAAAGTTAAATAGATAGGAATAAATTCTGGTGATCAACTGTATGGTAGGGTGATGATGGCTAGCAGTAAGGTATTGTATATTACAAAACAGCCAGAGGAGAGGCTTTTGAAGATTCTCAACACAAAGAAATGATACAGCCTGGCCAACAGAGCAAGACCCCATCTACAAAAACCAAAAACCAAACCAAAACAAAAAACAAAGATATTAGCTGGACATGCTAATTAGCTGGCTTCTTGGGAGGCAGAGGCAGGAGGATCTCTTGAGCCTAGGAGTTCAAGGCTGCAGTGAGTTACGACTGCGCCACTGCACTCCAGCCTGGGTGACAGAGTGAGACTCTGTCTCTTTAAAAAAAAGAAAAAAAAAAAGAAAAGAAAGAAAAAGATGATAAATCCATGAGGTAATGAATAGCCAACTACCTTGATTTGATTACTGTATGACATATATGTATCAACATGTCAAAATGTACCCGATAAATATGTACAATTACAATACATCAATTAAAAAATAAATTAGGGCACAGTGGCTCACACCTGTAATCCCAGCACTTTGGGAGGCCAAGGCGGACAGATTACAAGGTCAGGAATTCGAGACCAGCCTGACCAACATGGCAAAACCCCATCTCTACCAAAAATACAAAAATTACCCGGGCATGGTGGTGCATGCCTGTAATCCCAGCTACTTGGGTGGCTGAATCGCTTGGACACCAGAGGCAGAGGTTGCAGTGAGCCCAGATCATGCCACTGCACTCCAGCCTGGGCAAGAGAGGAAGACCCTGTCTCACACAAAAAAGGAAATTGTTCAGAACAAAGAAAAGTATCTATAAATGCTAAATGAACTAGACAGAACAACAGGGAGAATGAATTGAATGAATCATTGTCATCTGCCTTATGATTATATTGCTCTTTGTAACCACATTCTCCCAAACCTCACAGAAAAAGCAACTTACTTTATGCCCTCACAAAACTGGAAAGTGTTCAAGCAACCCAGTTAAAATGTTTTAATGATGAAAAAATTCCTGCAGCCAGAAACAAAGAAAATAGGGAGGAAAGGCCAAAATGAGAATGACCGTCATATTCCTGAAACTGTGCCAGACACTCCAATGGCCTTGGAATTATTCTAACATAAAAGGCGTACAAAGGAAATGAGAGAAAATGGGATTTTAAAAAGGAAAAAACAATCTAAGAGCAAATAATAATGGATGATGGGGAGACAGCATGAATTATACAGAAAAAGGTAAACACTGCTGACTGGTTTGTGGGTGGGAGATGACCAACACTTCTATTCACTATTCTTTTTGGTTATGTTATTAGAATATGAAGGACTTTCTTACAGTTAATTAATATTTACAGTCCATCCCAAAGTTAAATCTTCAACCCCAACCTTTCCCCTGAACATCACTTATATTAACCAACTGTTCATTTAACAATTGGAGACCCACTCGAAGGTCTAATTGGCATCTCAAAGTTAGCACATTCAGGCTAAGGTAACTTCCTGATATTGACACCCCCATTCCTCCCTCCCCCAAACCTGCCATTGTGCAATCATCCCAACCTCAGAAAACAGCAATTCCATCTTCCCATTGTTGGGGGAAGAGAGAAAGAAAGAGGAAAGGAAAGAAAGGAAAGGAAAGAAAGAGGAAAGGAAAAGGAAAAGGAAAGAAGGAAGGAAGGAAGAGAAGAGAAGAGAAGAGAAGAGAAGAGAAGAGAAGAGAAGAGAAGAGAGAACAGCACANGAAGAGAAGAGAAGAGAAGAGAAGAGAAGAGAAGAGAAGAGAAGAGAGAACAGCACAGAAGAACTGCGGTCACTTTGAAAGCTTCTTGCTGCTCTCCCCTCCCCCACCCACCTCCACTCAGAGCTGGCTTTGGAACATATGAGGATCCAGCTCCTTGGTACCACAGAGTTCCAGACTACTCCTCCCTCACCTGGATTGTCTCCCCCTGACCTCCTTACTTGCACCTCTGATATCTTTTCACCTTTCTTGACTTAAAACAGATTATATTCCTCCCTTCTTAAGGCCCTCTGGTGCTCTCCCATCCCACTAAAAATACAAAAAAAAGTCTTTACACTTGACACCTAAAGCCCTTTGTTTCAATGCTAATAGAGAATTGACACTGTAAACCACAAAATTTGAGCTAGAAAGGAAAAAAAAGAACACACCAGTTAGTCCAAACACATTATTTAAGTGTGAAAACTGAGGTCAGAGGGGCCAACTGTGAAAGAGTGAAAGAGCAAGCATTAAAAGGGGCACTGAAGCCAAACACAATGTCATCCCAGTACTTTGGGAGGCCAAGGCAAAAGGATCTCTTTAACCCAGGAATTCAAGATCAGCCTGGGCAACGTGGCAAAACCCCATCTCTACCAAAAAAAAAAAGAAATTAGCCAAATGTGGTGCCACATGCCTGTAGTCCCAGCTTCTCAGGGGGCTGAGGTGGGAGAATCACTTAAGCCTGGGAAATTGAAGCTCCAGTGAGCCATGGTCACACAACTGCACTCCTGCCTGGATGACAAAGTGAGATCCCATCTCAAAAAAAAAAAAATAATAATCATAATCATAATAAAAAGAAAAAGAAGAAAAGAAAGGGGTACTGAAATCTGCATCCCCTGGTTGCCAGGCCCAAGACCTTTCTACTCTACTGTTTTCAGGATCATCTACTTCTCAAGGTGTTTACAAAGAGATAAATGAAAAAGGGAAGAAAAGGTACTTTAGTTATTCTATTAAGAGCAATGAGCATATTTTCTAGATTCTTATACCCAAGAGTCTGTTAAACTATAAACATGTTGACAATAGGGATTTTTGTTGGCATATATGCCTCAAAGCTTGGATAATAGCAACACTATTTGTTGCAGACCTTTTAAGTCATTCTAACTGAGTTTCTGAAAGTTTTTAAAGCAAAAAAACTTTTCCAAAATGCCTGCTAAAAACATGGCATCAATAATTAGTCCCAGAAAATGGATTCAGAATCAATCAAAACATTAAAGTCAGACTGAAGAAGCACAAGTGTTCTCAAGGGAACATACTATTTAATGGGCAGATCAGACACCAAGGATCAAAACTGTTAATATTTTACCATGAAGTTCCTTATTTGAAGTATACTTGTGAAAATTTTAGGATGATGAATTTATTTTCTAATACAAAAATCAAATTGAAAGCACATTCAGGTCAGGTGTGGTGGCTCACGCCTATAATCACAGCACTTTGGGAGGTCAAGGTGGATGGATTACTGGAGGTCAGGAGTTCAAGACAAGCCTGGCCCACATGGTGAAACCCCGTCTCTACTAAAAATACAAAATTAGCTGGGTGTGGTGGTACACGCCTGCAATCCCAGCTACTTGGGAGGCTGAGGCAGGAGAATCCATTGAACCTGGGAGGCGGAGGTTGTGGTAAGCCGAGATCACACCACTGTACTCCAGCCTAAGCAAAAAGAGCAAAACTCTATCTCAAAAAAAGAAAGAAAGCACATTCAGAATAATCAAGGAAAGAGTGACTTTTCATCAATTAAAATTCACTTCCAACTTATTGTATTTCTTCTGGACTACTGAGAAAATAGGGTCCCATACAATTATAGTCACCCATTTGGCTTATCTTTAAGAAAACTTCAGGCTGAGCGCGGTGGCTCACGTCTGTAATCCCAGCACTTCGGGAAGCCAAGGCGGGTGCATCACGAGGTCAGGAGATCGAGACCATCCTGGCCAACATGATGAAACCCCGTCTCTACTAAAAATACAAAAATTAGCCGGGTGTGGTGGCATGTGCCTATAATCCCAGCTACTCAGGAGGCTGAGGCAGAAGAATCACTTGAACCCGGGAGGCAGAGGTTGCAGTGAGCCAAGATCGTGCCACTGCACTCCAGCCTAGGTGAGAGAGCGAGACTCCGTCTCAAAAAAAAAAAAAAAAAAGAAAGAAAGAAAATGGTGCTGCCTCAAAACAAGATCTAGTGGAGACCACAACATAAATTACTGGATCTCATGGATAACTCAAAATGCAGACACTGTACAATAACTGATACAACAGCCCACTTCAAATGCAGACATCTGTATAATTATAGAGTTTAGAACTTTAAAACATAGCAAAACATATCTGTAGGATTACTTGTATGACTATTCAGTGTTGTGTAAACCATTTGAAAATTGTTCATATTTGGCCATGCTTAATCCAATATTTACCAAAGAGTCAAATGACTAACTCTATCTTTTCACTTATGCATCCCAACAACAGCTGTACCTCATGATTTGATCCTTAAAACCAAAAGAAAACAACAACTACCAAGTTGAACAACATATTCAGAATAAAAAGTATTGAGAGTATTTGGACAGTGTATTTTGTTTTGTCCATGGTAAAAGTAAACTTCACATTCATATGGCACTTATGATTTCAAAAATTTGAGTATAAAATAAAATGATTCCTGTAAAATATGCAAAAAACAAAAGCCTTACTGGGTACAATAGGTAGTTGTTTTTATTCATATTTTATAAGTAAAGAAAGTTAGGGCTGGACGCAGTGGCTCACGCCTGTAATCCCAGCACTTTGGGAGGCCGAGACGGGTGGATCACCTGAGGTCAGAAGTTCGAGACCAGCCTGACCAATATGATGAAACCCCATCTCTACTAAAAATACAAAAATTAGTCAGGTGTGGTGGCATGTGCCTGTAATCCCAGCTACTTCGGAGGCTGAGGCAGGAGAATCGCTTGAACCCAGGAGACGGAGGTTGCGGTGAGCCGAGATCGCACCATTGCACTCCAGCCTGGGCAACAAGAGTGAAACTCCGTCCCACAAAAAAAAAAAAAAGGTAGGCAGAAAGCAGCTAAGTGCTTTGTCCAGAATCACAAAGAGGGTCAATTAGGTCTTAGAACTCAAGGGTTGTCATTTTCTCAGTGTGGCTTAGCAAGAAATAAAAGTAGCTATTAATAGCTGGGCATCTCCCACTTGGCCCAGGATATGAACTCAACTTCCAAGGCACTTAGAAAGAGTCTACTTTTTTCAAAGACAGGATGGTTTTCTAAGGTAGCACAACATATCTTCCTAATGAAGGAGTCCTTTTTCCCCTCTTGGGAAGTTGAAAAGAAATTTTAAAAATCTTTTTTGTTGAGACAGGGTCTTGCTCTGTTACTCAGGGTGGACTGCAGTGGTGTGAACTCAGCTCACCAAAGCCTTGACCTACCAGGTTCAAGTGATCCTCCCACCTCCTCCTCCCATGTAGCAGGGACTACAGGCATGTTGTACCATGCCCGGCTAATTTTTTATACAGACATGGTCTTAGTATGTTGCCCAGGCTGGTCTCAAACTCCTGGGCTCAAGTAATCCTCCCACCTTGGCCTCCCAGAGTGCTGGAATTACAGGCATGAGCCACCATGCCTGACCCAAACATTTTTTTAAAGGAGGGAACTATTCTATCTCATAGTCTGCAGAAGATGAATCTCCACCTCCAAAGTTTGACTTTTGTGTTCACTTTTTAATTTTACTTTTAATTTCATGAGGATGGGAGGCTAAGATGAAGCCTACCCAATTTTTTAGCCACCCTCAAAACCAGAGACTGACAGGTATGAGCAGGGGATTGAGTGTGGCTACTTCACACCACTGGCTGACTTAGAGGCCAAACAAGGGAGTAGGGGCAGGGGGTCAAAACGTGAGAAGTAAACGAAGGAGAGGAGTAAATGAAGAGGTACAAAAAAGCAGGTATAAAGAGAAACAAAACTGCAAATCCCTAGCAATGCAATTGAGTACAGCCTTTATCAAAACTGGGCAGTTTCTGTGAGTCAATGGGAAGCTTTCCATAAAGGCACACACCAGTTCTTGTTCCACTTATGTGCAAACTCCACGAGCAGGAGGAGCTGGATGCCTATGAAGAGGAAGCCTCCGACGGCTCCCACATAGCGCCAGGCTGCAAAAGACCATGAAGAACACAATGAGGCAACCTTTCATTGTATTTCGCTCAAAAGAGAATAACCACAGCTAATTTTTACTAGGTAAGTGTACCTAACACAGTCAATTCCCACATGACCATATAAGATATGTATTACAAGTTTCACTCACTTTACGGAAGAGAAAAATTGAGAATCTATGTAGGTTGACAACATCTCTGTCAATAAATGGTATAGCTGGGATCTGAACACAGGCAGTCTGACCCTGAAATATCCAAGCTTATCCTCCACACCACATCTGCCAGGTACCCTGACAGATGCCCTCATTCATAAAATCCACAATGACCCACAACTTAAAAGCTAACACAGACTGCCAGAAAAATCAAAGGTTCAAATTTTATTGGGTAAAAAGTCAACAACGACCAGTAAGGAAACAAGGTTCAGACAGGGGACGGACAAGGACTCAGCTCGACTTCTGGCTCTACCACAAAGATGGCAGGGCCATCTTTTAACCTTGAATAAGTCACATCACGTGGGTTCCAGTTTGTCTATAAAAATCTATAAAAATCCAGTTTGTCTATAAAAATCACTGAGCTGGGGCTGGGCACGGTGGCTCATGCCTGCAATCCTAGCACTTCGGGAGGCTGAGGCAGGCGGATCACTTGAGGTCAGGAGTTGGAAACCAGCCTGGCCTACATGGTGAAACCCCGACTCAACTAAAAAAAAAAAAAATTAGCCAGGCATAGTGGCTGGTGCCTATAATCCCATCTACTCAGGAGGCTGAGGCAGGAGAATCGCTTGAACTCGCGAGGTGGAGGTGGCAGTGAGCTGAGATTGCACCACTGCACTCAGCCTGGGTGACAGAGCGAGACTTGGTCTAAAAATAAAAATAAAAAAAATAAAAAAAAAAAGACTTTGCTTGGCTGGGCGTCGCAGCAGATCACAAGGTCAGGAGTTCAAGACCAGACTGGCCAATATGGTAAAACCCTGTCTCTACTAAAAATACAAAAATCAGCCAGGAGTGGTGGTACGTGCCTGTAGTCCCAGCTACTCGGGAGGCTGAGGCAGAAGAACTGCTTGCACCCGGGAGGCAGAGGCTGCAGTGAGGCGAGATCGCGCCACTGCACTCTAACCTGGGCAACAGAGCAAGACTCCATCTCAAAAAAAAAAAAAAAAAAAAAAAAGACTGAGCTAGACCAGAGGATTTCTAGGTCTCTTCTCTCTCCAAATATACATTCTAATACATAAAAGGATCTCTGTAGAGAATTTTAAAACTTTTAACAGTATTTTAGGTAAAAGCAAGACTTAGGGAGTATATGAAAAACAACTAGCCAGGCCCTGATATATAACTTATGAAGGATTATGGCTATTCCTTATAAACTGACACAATCTAAATGTTTAGTTTAGTTTTGTTTTTGAGACAAAGTCTCACTCTGTCGCCCAGGCTGGAGTACAGTGGCGCAATCTCGGCTCACTGCAACCTCTGCCTCCCAGGTTCAAGCAATTCTCATGTCTCAGCCTCCAGAGTAGCCGGGATTACAGGCACACACCACCATGCCTGGCTAATTTTTATATTTTTTAGTACAGATGAGGTTTCACCATGTTGGCCAGGCTGGTCTCGAAATCCTGGCCTCAAGTGATCCACCCGCCTCAGCCTCCCAAAGTGCTGGGTGTGAGCTGCCACACCCGGCCTGAATATTAATACCTTACTTAGGAAAGTGAATCCATTTGGGTTGAACAAAATGCTCTGAACCACTGAAATTCAGGTTTTTTCCTCAGGTCATATAAAAAAGAGCCCCCTGTTTCAGCTATGATAAAAGGCTTCATATTAATGAATTAAGGCAGGTTCTAACAATAAAGAATATAATTCAATGCTCCGGAGCTTGACATAAGGTAAGTTTAAAAACAGACTGAAAGATGCTTTTCCTGTCCCACTATCACTGCAGCAGACATTTAGCTGTTGACAGCCCTGTGCTCCCTGTTTCTGGGTTTTCTGTGCAGGGCTTGGAAAGAACAAGGTCTCCCAGGCCAGCAGAGTACCGAAGTCCTCTTACACCCTGCCTGCAAGTGGCATGCGGTAGTGAGAAGAGGGGAGGTAGACAGGCAATGGTGGAAAAAGTATGGGCAGGTAAGTCAGGAATTTCTTTTGAAGCCAAAAGAAAAATCATTAATTCAAACTATCAAAGGTACTTTGGACTGCACTTCTGAGCAATCTGACAAAATGGGTAAAAACAAAACAAACAGGTACCCAAAATACCCCATTAGTACCGTTCAGAAAGGTGTCCTGATCTGGAATGAAGAAAGCTCCTGAGCACATGGCCCCCAACAGCAGAAGTTTAAAGAACCAAAAGCTAGAAGGGGGGGAGGGGAGAAAAAAAGAGGAAATGTATTTAAGTGACATTCAAGGACAAAGGACCTCTTAGAAGGTAAAGCATATCAATCCATGATTCTGCCATTGGGCAATGTCCTCTCCTAATCGAGGGAAAGTAATTAGGTGACTCGAAGAATGCTTTTTCCCATAATAAGACTCAGTGCAGCCTCCAATTGTGCAAAACACCATTTTATTGCATGGGTGGAAATGACCCGGGGGGAAGGTCTTGGAACAAGAAATAAACTTTTTGTCTTGAGTAAATTTCACATCATGATACCAGGTGTTACAAATAAGATTCTAGCTTTCAGGCAACATGCGGGTAAGTATCAGTTCCACCTTCCCCTAAATCGACAATTTCAACTAGCAGTCACAGTGTCTGGTGGACAGACAGGATCCTGGAATACTGTCCTGAACATAAGAAAGGAGAAAGAAATCCCCAAGAAGACTGAAATACTTACCCATTGTGAATATGAGCTCTACAACTTTTGCTGTTGTTGATTTTCAAGGTCAGTAGACAGAAGATAAAGAAGAAACAAGCCATTCCGAAACAGACTCTATACACGGCAGAATATCCCACCAGCTTCTCACAGGTGTCACCAGCTTTAATGCCTTTACACATATCTTCAAAAAAAGGAATCTGAGGAGAAAGTTTAGAAAAGTCTTCTGTTACAACTGAGTGACAGGGGGACTGTCATGGAGTGTTCACGCAGCCGACCACAACATCCACCGTGGAAATGGATCGTGTGCATAAAGAAACAGACTGAGGATCTATCTTCTAAACAGAGATTTTTCTAATTTTCTCTGAATCTTTTTTAAAGATACAGTGATCATAAAGTAACATTCAGCCTTTACTTGCCCCAAATGACTTCCGAAAGCCAACATCAGATTTCACAAAAATTACCTTTTTTTAAACCCCCTCCTAGACAAGGTCTCTCGCTCTGTTGCCCGGCCTAGAGTGTAGTGGCACGGTCACAACTCACTGCAGCCTCGATCTTCCAGGCTCAGGTAATCCTCCTGCCTCAGCCTCCCAAGTAGCTGGGACTACAGGCCTGCGCCACCATGCCCAGCTAATTTTTGTTTTTTGTTTTTTTTGTAGAGATGGGGTTTCGACACGTTGCCCAGACTGGTCTTGAACTCCTGAGCTCCAGCAATCCACCTGTCTTGGCATCCCAAAGTGCTGGGATTATAATAGGTATGAACCACTGCACCTGGCCAAAAATCCCATTTCAATACATGGATATATTTTTGTTGATATGTATACATATACAGAAATAAAAAATCAGAGACTTCTTTTACTATCCACCCAGAATATCACTCCCCTCCCTCAGACGAGTAAACAATTTGGTGGGTAGAGTATTTGTATTAATTCACATAGATAAATGTGTGTGTATACACATATACAACACACCCACATATACATACACAACACACATACATACACTCATATCATACTACACATATAATAAATATATTAAAACAGCTTTTTAAAATAAAAGACTATGCGTAATGTTCTGCAATATTTTTTCTCAATTAACAATAAGCTGGGCCAGGTGCGGTGGCTCGTGCCTGTAATCCCACCACTTTGGGAGGCCGAGGTGGGTGGATCCCCTGAGGCCAGGAGTTCGAGACCAGCCTGGCCAACATGGTGAAACCTCATCTCTACTAAAAATACAACAATTAGCCTGGCATGGTGGCGTGTGCCTGTAATCCCAGCTACTAGAGAGGCTGAAGCAGAAGAACTGCCTGAACCCCGGAGGCAGAAGTTGCAGCGAGCCAAGATCGCACCACTACACTCTAGCCTGGGCAACAGAGCAAGACTCCATCTCAAAAAAGAAAAGAGAACAAAAATAAACAATAAGCCATGAAGAGTCTTTCTCTATTAATATACAAAATCCCATCACATTCTTTTTCATCACTATCTTTTATAGTAGAAAGGCTAGTTCAAAATCAATAACCATTCTCACACTGATCTTATGTTTTTGTTGGGGAGTGTTTTTAAATTTTATTTTCTTAGTTGGTTTTTATTATCACAAACACTAATTCAATAAATACTGCCGTTCATGCCTCATTGCACCTGTGCCATTATTTATGTAGGACAGACACCTGAGCTAGAAATGGAATTAGTGGGTCAAGGAGTCAGGTTGAACATCCCTTATCCAAAATGCTTGGGACCAGAAGTGTTTTGGAATTTGGAATATTTACACTGTATTACTGGCTAAGGTTCCCTAACCCAAAAAATCCAAAATGCTCCAGTGAGCCTTGCCTTTGAGCATCATGTTGGCACTTTAAAAAGCTTTAAATTTTAGAGTATTTCACATTTCAGATGTTTGGATTAGGAATATTCAACCCGTGTCTACCTTTTTAAACTTCAAGATAAGAGTTAAATCGTACTTTCTTTCTTTTTTTTTTTTTTTTTTTGAGACGGAGTCTCGCTCTGTCGCCCAGGCTGGAGTGCAGGGGCCGGATCTCAGCTCACTGCAAGCTCCGCCTCCCGGGTTTACGCCATTCTCCTGCCTCAGCCTCCCGAGTAGCTGGGACTACAGGCGCCCGCCACCTCGCCCGGCTAGTTTTTTGTGCTTTTTAGTAGAGACGGGGTTTCACAGTGTTAGCCAGGATGGTCTCAGTCTCCTGACCTCGTGATCCGCCCGTCTTGGCCTCCCAAAGTGCTGGGATTACAGGCTTGAGCCACCGCGCTCGGCCAAATCGTACTTTCAAAGGCTGTACCAATTTACATCCTACCAGTAATATCTGAGATTGCACATTGCCCAACCGGGACATCTAATTTAAAGGCAAAAACCCACTATCCTGTTTTAATGTACATCTTCCTTATTACTAGTGAGATTCAGCATCTTTTTTCAAGTTTATGGCCATCTGTTTTTTTCTCTGAATTGGCTATTAATTGGGTATTTTCTTGATCCACTGGAGCTCTTTATTAATGGGTCTTAATCTTCTGACAAATGTTGACAATAGTTTATTCTAGCCAAATTAGAAGGCTTCAATGTGAAATCATCACTTTCATTATCAGAATAACAAAATCTTACACAATGAACAAGCAGCACATTCCTAGTAATGTCATAAAATAAGGATTTGGTCAGTCATAAAAAACTTGCTTCTTATCAACATCAAAGTTGAACACTCTTCTGAACAGAAAATAAGTTAAATCACATTATAACTATTATTCATAAGAAAAAGTATCACAAAGAAAAACATAGCACACAACTGAAGGTAAAAGTAAAGTGTGATAAAGAAGAGAATTTACAGTTCCTTCTCCAGAAGAGATAATGAAGAAACAGTAATATCTGTGGCTATCAGTATTTCCATAAACAAACGTCAACCCAAATGAGAGACTGAGGCAAGAGTCTCAATGGGGAATAATTAAGCCAGAGCTTGAGAGGCTGCTGCGAAACACACAAGTCACAGAATCCTCTGTGGTCAGTGCTCCCAAACTGGTTGCAGAAGGCTCAGTATTTACCCATTTCTTTTTTTTTTGAGACGGAGTCTCGCTCTGTCGCCCAGGCTGGAGTGCAGTGGTGGGATCTCAGCTCACTGCAAGCTCCGCCTCCCGGGTTCACGCCATTCTCCTGCCTCAGCCTCCCGAGTAGCTGGGGCTACAGGCGCCCGCCACCTCGCCCAGCTAGTTTTTTGTATTTTTTTAGTAGAGACGGGGTTTCACCATGTTAGCCAGGATGGTCTCAATCTCCTGACCTCATTATCTGCCCGTCTCGGCCTCCCAAAGTGCTGGGATTACAGGCGCTTTGAGCCACCGCGCCCAGCCCTACCCATTTCTTTAAAGGGGAGAAGGCATGCAGGAAAAGAGGGGCAGGTGGTGAGGCAAAGGCGACATTCTCCTTAGATTTTAACTAGTGCCCAGTAAACTCCGCTATACAAGAGATATGATAAACATTCAAAAAGGGTGTAAAGAAAGAGTTAATTATGTAGTCTCAGGATAGGCAGAGAAATGACTGCTCGCCTGTCTTTGTTCTGCACCTGGGAAGAAAAGCTTGTAATGGGCAATGTCAGTGTGAAATGTAACAGACTGTAATTCCATGGACAGGGAGCTAGACTTAGGTCACAGAACTAAAGTTACAGCTGACACGTCCTTTTCTACGAGAAGATACACATCTTGAAAGGTTTAGGGGCCAGCAGAGAATTTACTTATGAGCAATTTGAGGGCAGTCATCTGGGATGCACGAGGCCTTTCGCCTTCTCCAGGGGTCTGGCTAATGCATAGCACTTTGACATAAGGTGGGGAAGTCAACAGCTATCTGTCAAGCAGGGAGGCAAGGTGCGAGGGGACAGCAGCAGTGTCACCTGTCTCTCCAGTCTTAAGTTTCCCTTTGGCAAAAAGAGTTTGGGCAGTGCTGAGAGGGTTTATTTTCCTTTTCACAAACAAACAAAGAGTTCCATTTTCTCCCCACTCCTTTTTTTTTTTTTTTTTCTGCTGGAGACAGGGTCTCACTCTGTTGCCCAGGCTGGAGTGCAGTGGCACGATCTTGGCTCACTGCAAACTTCGCCTCCAGGGCCCACGTCATCCTCCTACCTCAGACTCCTGAGTAGCTAGGACTACAGGCATGCACCACCAAGCTCAGCTAATTTTTTATTTTTTATTTTTTGTAGAGATGGTGTTTCACCATGCTGACCAGACTGGTCTCTAACTCCTAAACTCAAGCAATCCACCTGCCTCAGCCACCCAAAGTGCTGGGATTACAGGTGTGAGCCACTATATGTGGCCAGCTCCATTTTCATGAAGACATGTGAAAGACTTCATGAGGAAATAGCCAACACTTTGTTTTCAGCAAATTCCTAAAACTGTACATTTTTGTGACTTTTTTAAATGCTATTTTGTCACAACAGAGACAAGATGTTTTTCTTGATAAATAAAGACTGCGTCCAACCAGATAAGTAGTAGATAAACAAGCACAGTCTTCAACTATCAGTCCTCCCTGGAGGACTCTGTGGCCATAAAAAGGGTAGGTACCGTTGTAAGTAGTGACAAGCACCTGGCATCTGCCCCCGAAGGCTCTGCCCACATCAAAGACTTTCCTGCACGACCAACCAGATTGACCAGCCCAGACCAGGAAATTCTTCTTTTCTTTGTTGCTCTTCCTGGACTAGTTCATTAACCCTTCTCCTATTCCCTTTCTCTTAATGTTAAATGTTATTTGGTTTGTTGTGCAATGTTTAATCAGTAACATTTATATATTGACAGAGTATACGATTGTGTACGGTTTCCAATACTGACTGGCTGGTGCAGAGGCTGGAACCTGTGTGCCTACAGATCTAACGAGTGGATGAGAAGTACTAAGAAGAATTGCCTCCCTGGGAACTCCACATAGCTGGTGGCTTTTGTAATTGAAATAGCATCAATAAAAGTCCAACACTGTGGAAAGACACAAATGTTCGTGGACCTGGTTACCTCTGACCTTGGCGTCACTCACAAAAACCAAGATATGCCACCCTAAAATATTCTTCTTTGCATATTTCAAGCTCATTACTCTGAGAAGCTGCAGACACAGGAGTAGCTCTGCAAAGCTGCTGTTTTATACAAAAAATTTACATCTATAGAGGAAATCTACATTAGTAAAGTGTATCAGATGTTTATTCACCATACATTTCTTCCCCTCACCTTCCCATTACGTGTTGCCAGCACCTCCCAGAGGCCCCAAGCCCCTATTCCTCTCTGTAGCTCAAGATGCTATAAGCTTCTATCATCTGACCTTTTTTTTTTTTTTTTTTTTTTTTAATTGAGACAGAGTCTCACTCGGTTGCCTAGGCTGGAGTGCAGTGGTGCAATCTCACCTCACTGCAACCTCTGCCTCCCAGGTTCAAGTGATTCTCCTGCCTCAGCCTCCTGAGTAGCTGGGATTACAGGCACCCGCCACCACACCTGGCTAATTTTTGTATTTTTAGTAGAGATGGGGTTTTGCCATGTTGGCCAGGCTGGTCTTGAAATCCTGGCCTCAAATGATCTGCCCACCTCGGCCTCCCAAAGTCCTGGGATTACAGGTGTGAGTCACCATGCTCAGCCTACCTGACCCTTTTTAAAATTGCTTTTTCTCCTGTAATTTGGTCTTAGGCCAATTTAATTTGCTTCCCAGAGAAAGAACCTAGAAGAGTGGAAGGGAGCCATTTTTCCCTTCCCTACAAAGGCAAGATCTTGCTGGGAAGGGCCAGGTGCATGCCAGGCTTAGCAGTCGGGCCCCCATCCTATACGCAAGGGGAAAAGCACTACTGAAGCTAGAACATTTTTGGCTACAAAGTGGAAGAACGTGGTGAAAGGGTACAGACTTGAGGCAAGGGGACAAGTCTGAAGGCCACTGGAAACAGGTGAAGAAGGTAACCCCAGGCAGAGAAACCAGAGATTCTGCAGGTAGAGCTCACAATTGGCAGGACAGCATAGATGACAAGAATCAAGAATGAAGTAGAAGAATCAGATAAAGCTCTTTTGTTTTCTTCTTTTTTTTTTTTATGGCATTGCTGTTTGGGGTGGAGGGAGGAGTACAATGGGCAGGGGACAGAGAGCAGAAGTGAAGAACAGAGCAGAAGTTTGCTCTTAGGGTATCACCAAGGGGCATCCCAGTGAGAACAGTCTGGTCTGGAAATTGCTTTAGAATAGCAACTGGGGCTGGATATAGGAAGCACCCACAGGCGGGTAAGAAGTCAGTCACACAGGTGCTTTCTGGAGGAACCTGAATTTTTAGCTGCGTTTAAACATGAGTGATCAAACAGCATGGTTAAATTTTTCAGGTGCTGAAATATGGTAGGGGACACACACAAATGAATGTTTCAGAGTCTAACCCAAAACAAAAGTTACACCTGTATGAGTAGTGCCAGTAACGAGGAGGTAGTATTGCTTTGAATCTGTAAAAACTACATTCATGGAGAAGCCATACCACCTCATTCATTAGGCTGTTTCATTTGCACAGGATTTATTGCTCTAAAACATTCATTAAATTATTTTTTCCCCACCTTCTCTCTTCCACTCCATCAGCAACTCTAATTCCTGAACCGCATCTCCCCCATAACACATGCACGTTAGCTCCTCTTCCATCTACACCAGCCCATCTTTCACCTTTAGACCTTCTCTACCTCCCTACCTCTCTTTTTTCTTCCTCCAAAATCCATTTCAAGGAGAATGCTAACAGCAGCAGGCTGAGCCACCATCCCCAACAAATCCCCTCCCTTGTTTGTTTACTCCAGAATCTGGCTCTTTAAGGCTCATCAAAGGGTGAGTACATTGGCACTGTATATTCATCAAAAGCAGGTAAACAACCCCCTGCTCCAAATCCTAACCAAGACCTCCTTTATGCTCTGTGGGTGACTTAGCACATTTAGTTTTCAGTATGTGGTGAGTATTTTTGGGCAAAGAACCTCCAAGGTGAATAAGCTAGCAGGATTCTGGCAAGGGGAATTTGCTCCGATTAAATATTTGCTGTTCCAAAGTCCACCCCAGTTTTGGAAAAAGAAAAAATACATCACATACAAATTCCACACCACAGGGTGAAGGGGACGTGCCTGCTAAGGGTGTTACCTCTTAAGTCTGGCTCTGGGCACCCAAGGACAGGGCACTTAAGCGAGGCTCACACATTGTATGTTGTTTCTTTCTTTTTTTGTGTGTGTGAGGCAGAGTCTTGCTCTGTTGCCCAGGCTGGAGTACAGTGGCGCAATCTCAGTTCACTGCAACCTCCGCCTCCCAGGTTCAAGCGATTCTCCTGCCTCAGCCTCCCAAGTAGCTGGGATTACAGGCACATACCACTATGCCCAGCTAATTTTTGTATTTTTAGGAGATGGGGTTTCATCATGTTGGTCAGGCTGGTCTCGAACTCCTGACCTCAGATGATCTGCCTGCCTCAGCCTCCCAAAGTACAGGGATTACAGGCGTGAGCCACCGTGCCCAGCCTGTATGTTGTTTCTATACGGACCCCTGAGAGCAAGGCGTTTCCTTTCAATCCTCAAAGCAACCAAACTCAAAACCACAAACTATCAAGTAAGAATAAATAGTTCATAAGACTTCCAAACCTAACTCCATTGCTAACTTGAGCTAGCTACACACATGTACACCCTGAGCCTCAAGTGCTATCTGTAAAATGAAACAGTACCGACACCCATTTCACAGACTTGCCTAAGAATGACATCAGATGATGCCTGTGAAGTGCTTACCACAGTTCCTAACCCATAGAAGTCATTAAGTTAGCTTCTTTAATTCTAAAGCACTATTATATTATATAAAAAGAATTTCAGGGAAGAGACTCAGGTACATTACACGATCCACAAACTAATGCATTCCAATTTAAACAAGGTGGGAAACTGAACATCTTAGAACCCAGTAGATGCTCTATTCACTTTAACCAAAGGATCTACTACCTTTGGATTGAAAGATTAACTTTCTTTCAAAAAAAAAAAAAAAAGAGTTTCGCTCTTGTCGCCCAGGCTAGAGTGCAGTGGTGTGATCTCAGCTCACTGCAACCTCTGCCTCCTGGGTTCAAGTGATTCTCCTGCCTCAGCCTCCCGAGTAGCTGGAATTACAGGCACCTGCCCCTACGCCCGGCTAACTTCTTGTATTTTCAGTAGGTATGGGGTTTCACTATGTTGGCCAGGTTGATCTCGAACTCCTGACCTCAGGTGATCCACCCACCTCGGACCTCCAAAGTGTTGGGATTACAGGCGTGAGCCACCACGCTCGGCCTGTCAATAACCGTGCTCGGCCTGTCAATAAGGTGAATCTTTCTTGGTACATTTATATTAGAACTGAGGTCCAAAAAATAGCACTCGCTACTTGTCCTTCAGAGACCTAGCCACCATCCAGAAGAAAGCATTCTGATCTCACAAATTAGGAAAAACATTTCCAAAACATGAAAACAAGTAATAAACTCAATAAGATGCAAGTGAGAAGAAAATTCACGTAATTCTGTTTACACGGGGAGATGCTAGCTATGTCCCTAAAACAACTTCAATCCAAGGCAAAAAAAACAACAAAAAAGCTACAGGAAGACCTACAGGTCTAATTGGCCAGGGGCCCAGATGCTATAAACATAGAAAACATGTATAAGTTTTGGGAGTTTTGGGAGTGGCTTCTTAAGAAATGGAGAGGAAGTAGATAAAAGTTGTAGTTGTGTAATAGTGTTACTTGAAATTAGAAAATGCAATATTGCCAGGCGCGGTGGCTCACGTCTGTAATCCCAACACTTTGGGAGGCCGAGGTGGGTGGATCACGAGGTCAGGAGATCGAGACCATCCTCGCTAACACGGTGAAACACCGTCTCTACTAAAAGTACAAAAAAATTAGCCGGGCGTGGCAGCGGGCACCTATAGTCCCAGCTACTTGGGAGGCTGAGGCAGGAGAATGGCATGAACCTAGGAGGCGGAGCTTGCAGTGAGCAGAGATCACACCACTGCACTCCAGCCTGGGAGACAGAGCGAGACGCAGTTAATATTAGGCCAGGCGCGGTGGCTCACGCCTGTAATCCCAGCATTTGAGCAGGCCAAGGTAGGCAGACTGCCTGAGGTCAGGAGTTTGAGACCAGCCTGGCTAACACGGTGAAACCCCATCTCTACTAAAAATACAAAAAGTAGCCGGGCGTGGTGGCACATGCCTGTAGTCCCAACTACTCGCGAGGCTGAGACAGGAGAATAGCTTGAGCCCAGGAGGAAGAGGTTGCAGTGAGCTGAGATTGCGCCACTGCACTCCAGCTTGGGCAACAGAGCAAGACTCCGTCTCAAAGAAAAAAAAAAAGAAAGAAAGAAAAAAGAAAATGCAGTATTAGCAAAGCTAATTATTCTTACAAAGAAAGCTTTGGGCAGCTCAGCATGAGGGATAAATGAAGTTCATAAAAACTAGAAAAACTAGATTTGCAAGTTGTTTAATATCCCTCACTTGAAAATGCATTTCAGAACCTAGAACGTCTCCCAGTCTGCGTCTCCCAGTCTGCCTCTCCCTTTTCTGATATTCCATTCATCTTCAAACTTTCCAGGACAGTTTGTTTTTCTCCATGAAGTACTTCCAGGGCCCACCACACTGATGACTTCCTGTGATTGGCCAATGAATAATAGCCATGAAATGGGGAACACTAAAATTAGCTTCCCTCTTTCCTTATGCAGCCTCTTGGCAACCAAGGCTCATTTCTCAGTAAGTGATTGCCTTTGAGGCCCTTGGGGGATCTGGGCTATTTAATACACAATAACAACAACCAGTACTGGCTTCTCTTTTCTTTGGGTTATGTGAGCATTTTTAATAGAAAAATCTACATTGTATCATTATTAAAAGCCAAAAGAGGAATGAAAATTAATCTCAAAACGCATGCAAAGACTGAGACTGCGAGTTCACAGCTCTTCCTCCACTATGAATATTTTGTCAGGATCAGAGATTCACAGAGAGGATTAAGCAGCCAGAAAGCAACTCTAAGCAAACTGTTAAACAACAAGCTCCAAAGGAGACAACTCACAGAAGACTAATGACTATGGGAACAAGGCTCCTCCACAGATGCAGAACAGGATTCAACTCATTTCAATCTCCATGGAGAGAATTAGGGAAAATTGAAGGCAGAAGGCTGGGCGCGGTGGCTCACGCCCATAATCCCAGCACTTTGGGAGGCTGAGGCAGGCGGATCTCCTGAAATAGGGAATTCAAGACCAGCCTGACCAACATAGAGAAACCCCATCTCTACTAAAAAAACACAAAATTAGCCGGGCGTGGTGGTACATGCCTGCAATCCCAGCTACTCGGGAGGCTAAGGCAGGAGAATCGCTTGAACCCAGGAGGCAGAGGTCATGGTAAGCCAAGATCACATCATTGCACTCCAGCCTGAGCAACAAGAGCGAAAACTCCGTCTCAAAACAAACAAACAAAACAAAAACTAAAGGCAGACGGTGCAAACAAGAACCACACCAGTTACTGATTATGAAAGAAAAACAGTTTTCCCAGAGAAAAGTTTTGTAGCTCTTCAAAGAGGCAGCAGCAGTGGGGGTTGGGGCTGTAGAATGGATACAGGTCTGCTTCCTGATTTGATGTGGCCTATAATAAAGGTCGAAGAACCCAGGCCTAGGAACTTGTTTTTAGGTTGGCAGGCCAATCATGGATAGGAACTGCAGGCAAGCAGTTTCAGGGTGGTGGAGCAGTAATTCACCTAATAACAGGTTGCACTGGAGGTATCTGTATGAAGAAGTGTGGGAGGATGACTAAACAAGAGTGCTCTAGAAAGAGCTCAACTAGAGAGAGAGATTTGGAAGTGGACACAGCAAAGGAGGCAACCAGACAGAATGTGCAAGTGAGCAGGGAGACGGATGTGAGCCAAGCACAGAACCCTGGGGAATGCAAACCTTTAGGAGCTGGGAAGAAGAAAAAAATCCGGGAGGAAACTGAAAAAGTGCCAGGCAAGAGAGAAGTTGAAAGAGCCGTTGGCAGTGTCAAATATGGCCAAGAGGGCAAATGTGATGAGGACTCTGATGTAACAGTGGATTTGGCAGCAGAAGTCAGTCATCTGGAACCTCGATGGGAACATTCTCTAGAGCACCGTGGAAGCAGCAGCTGAGCTCCAGACTGAGACCATCAGGAAGTGCACCTGGTGAGCATATTACCCACACTTTCAAGAAAGCTAACTGCAAGGCTGGGCACGGTGGCTCACGCCTGTAATCCCAGCACTTTGGGAGGCAGAGGTGGGTAGATCACGAGGTGAGGAGTTCAAGACCAGCCTGGCCAAGATGGTGAAACCCTGTCTCTGCTAAAAAATACAAAAATTAGCTGGGCGCGGTGGTGGGCACCTGTAATCCCAGCTACTTGGGAGGCTAAGGCAGGAGAATCGCTTGAACCTGGGAGGCAGAGTTTGCAGTGCCCCGAGATTGCACCACTGCACTCTAGCCTAGGAGATAGAGCAAGACTCCATCTCAAAAAAAAAAAAAAGAAAGAAAAAAAGAAATCTAACTGCAAAGGATTACTCTCAATTTTATTTGCACTTATATAAGCAAAACAATTATATTTTTACTGCCAAATGTGTAAATTACAATAAAAATACAAATAACCCAGTGTCCTTGACCATCAATGCCTCTATTTTAACTTGATTGCTTCCCTAGAGGTGCCACTGTCCCCAGGTATGAGTGGATCTTTCTAGACCCTTTGCTGTGCTATTATTCTACATTCATTACGTCTTGGGGGTTGCTGTATGTTTAACACATAAATCTATTTGCATCTTCTTACATACTACATAGAATTCTAGGCTGGGCCCAGTGGCCCACACCTGTAATCCCAGCACTTTGAGAGGCCAAGGCAGGAGGAACACTTGAGCCCCGGAGTTCAAGAACAGCCTGGGCAGCACAGTGAGAGACCCCGTCTCTACAAAAAATTTAAAAATCAGCTAGGCATGGTGGTGCACGCCTGTAGTCCCAGTTACTCAGGAGGCTGGGGTAGGAGCATCTCTTGAGCCCAAGAGTTCAGGAGACTGAGGTTGGAGGATCACTTCAGCCCAGAAGGTTGAGGCTGCAGTGAGCCATGATCGCGCCACTGCACTCTAGTCTGGGCAACAGAGCAAAACCCTGTGTCAGAAAAATAAATAAACATTTAGAATTCTACAACTTGATTGACTCTAATCTAGTTTGTTATCCTGCTGGTAGGCATTTGGTTTTTTTCTGATTTTTTTTTCACTATTATAAATAATGTACCATGGATATCATCCTTATGTGTATCTCTCTGTTCACATGTAAAGTGTTGAGAAGGACAGAAGCTAAAGTCAGCTTTATGACAGAAGTCATAAAGTTAGTACATTTAAAATTTGAACGGATACTGCCAAACTCTCCATAAGGAGGGTTTTGGAAACTCTGAAATTGGGGGTAATAGAGACAGCGGAAGACAGGAGTGGAGGTGCCGGCAAGAGAGGCAGAGCCAGGGACACACCATCTCTCAACAGGTACTCCTGTGCTGCCCCCGCACGGTCTACAAGTCAATCTTCCAGATTTCTGAGGGTCTTTGTAAGCACTACCCCTAAAACGAAAGCCAGGAAGAGAGTGAATAGGGCCCTCTGAGCCCAACACATAAATCTATTCCTAACTCAAGACAACTTAAAACCACAGCTACGGAGGTCTGAACTTCTGTTTCGGCTAGAAAATATGGTTATGGCGCCACACAGAACACAGGCTCTAACAGAAGACACTGGGCTGCCCTGAGGTGAACACGGCTGATGGAAAGATATCTCTTGAACATAGAAATGTGAAATTTCTACAAAGAGAGGACTAACTGCTGAAACATGCAGGTTTTTCTATTCTAACCATTTAAAGAAAACACATGCTTATAGTCTAAGTAAGCCTCAAATCTGCTAGCCTCTTTTTTTTTTTTTTTTTTTTTTTAATAGAGAAGGGGTCTTGCTCTGTCCCTCAGGCTGGAGTGCAGTGGCACAATCACAGCTCCCTGCAGCCTCAAACTCCTGGGCTCAAGCCACCCTCCCACTTCAGTCTTCCCAGCAGCTGGGACTAGAGGTGCATGCGAACACATCCGCTACTTTTTTACTTTTTGTAGAGATAGGGTCTTACTATGTTGCATAGGCTGGTCTCAAATTCCTGGTCTCACAAGATCCTCCCACCGCAGCATCCCCACACTGCTGGGATTATAGGCAGGAGCCACCTCACTCAGTCAAAATTAGCTTGCTTGCTTCTTAAATGTATGGACGTGGAACGCAGTGGTGATACATTATTTGCAAGTTCAACTATTTACATAACTGTCTTCAGTTTTGTTTTTTTTTTTTGAGACAGGGTCTCGCTCTGTCACCCAGGCTAGAGTGCAATGGCACAATCTTGGCTTACTGCAACCTCCACCTCCCTGGCTCAAGCAATCCTCCCACCTCAGCCTCCCAAGTAGATGAGACCATAGGCATGCGCCACCATGCCTGGCTAATTTTTGTATTTTTTGTAGAGACAGGGTTTCGTCATGTTGCCCAGGCTGGTCTCGAACTCTTGGCTCAAGTGATCCTCCCATCTTGGTCTGCCAAAGTGCTGGGATTACACACATGAACATATAATTTGTAAAAATCCAGCGAATTCAGAGTTTGCATGTCTAATCTTCACTCCATACTATATGTTACATGACATAATTATACACATGTATTACAGCATAGAGTCTGATCATCCATGCACTCATTCCCAACTACCATGTGCAGGTATCACTCTAAATTAGGAGGATACGACCTGTGAATAAAACAGGTTAAAAGTTCATGCTAAAAGGAGCTAACGTTCTACTAGTGAAATGCTGTATGCACAAAACTATGCTCTACTTCATGGATATTTCAAGTATTTTCACGGTTAATTCGGACTAGTCATGATGTTTGCCTTAGGCAGGACATTAGGACCTAATATTCCCCAAAAGACAGGACTCTACAGCATACCTATAACCTCAAGATTGGCGAGCCCCATTACCTGTTCCCCCGTTCTAGTGGTGGGAACCAGGACATGGCAGACATTTAAGTTTCTGGCCCCAGCATCTTTCTTATATCAGACCTGGAACTGAATGACGGTGCCCTGCAGCTGGGGAACTAGGGCGCCCAGACGGTCATTTTCTCCATCCCCGCTTCTTCCTGGATCAGCAAAATGCTTGGTTTGGATTGTTAAAGTTTAGTAGGAGAGGCCATTGTTTTTGACTCCTGCACCAGGCCCCAGCAGACCAGATCAAACCAAAACGAAGCCAGTTGTACTAAGTGCCACTGAATTTGGGGGCCAGTTTTCTTTAAAAACCAAAACCAAAAAAAAAAAAAACCTGAAAGATTCCAGTCAATGTGAGTCTGCCTAATAAGGAAATCCTCTCTGGTTTAAACCTTTGTTCTGTTTCTGCTTTTTTCAAGCCTTTTCTGCCTATAAAGACATCCTCCTCTGCTCAGCTAACTGCAACACTTGCTCTACTTCACATTCTAGAATCACAAATAAAATCCAGTTCAACTTTCCAACTAAATTTGTAATTTTGTCTTTCGACAGAATACATAAAAAGACAACTGGCTAGGCACAATGGCTCACACCTATAATCCCAGCACTTCGGAAGGCTGAGGAAGGAGGATCGTCGCTTTGAGCCTAGGAGTTTGAGACCAGCCTGGGCAACACAGGGAGGCTCCATCTGTACAAAATAAATAAATAAATAAATAAATTAGCCAGGCATTGTGGTGCACATCTATGGTGCCAGTTACTCAGCAGGCTGAAGCAGGGAATCGCTTGAGCCCAGGAGGTTAAGCCTGCAGTGAGCCATGATCGTGCCACCATATTCCAGCCTGGGCAACAGGGCAAGGCCCTGTCTCTAAAACAAAAAGAAAGAAAAAAAAATGACTTTTTTTTTAACCTGTAAGCAATTTGCCATTTATTCCAAAATGCCACACACACATAATTACCATTGAACATGTCATACTAATTTACTGCCACATTATTCTTACCTAGTCTACCCAGTATGTGGTTCACACAGCCTAGTCAGTTATCTGCAACTTAAGCAAGAACTTGGGTACTCTGAGCACAATGTTTAGGCCACTGACGTTTCCCTTTTCAGAGAGACGGCAGAATAACTGCACATAACACATATAAGACCATGGAGGGTCTAACACAGGAGTCAGCCAACGACAGCCAGTGGGTCAAATCCAGCTAGCCTCCTATTTATGTAAATAAAGTTTTATTGGAATGCAGCCACACTTGTTGGCTGGCCATGCCATTGGCTGGCATATTGTTTTGGCTACTTTTGCACTACAAAGGCGAGAGCTGCTACAGAGACCACAGGGCCTCCAGTGTGTACTAGCTGGCTCTTTGTAGGAAAAGTCTGCCCCACCCCTGCGCTGCTAGGAAGAATAGCTGAGGAGTTGTGCCTAACTCTTAACTGCTTAAGTACAAATGCACATTTCAAAAGCAAGTGACAACTGGTGATAACTTACTCTGCAAATCAGGAGCCAAAGGAGCAGCTCCTTTGGGCTGCGTTCCAGCTGTCCCAACCCTCCGCTCCTGCCTTCTCCCATGAGACTCTTCCCCTCTTCAGGGCTGTCCTCAAATGAAACTTGGGCCTTAAGTGAATCAAATTGTACATCTCCCATATGTCATTTTTTTTTAGCAGAAAATAAAGTACCTTAATTTATCCACCCACAGAAAGTTTTTCAGATGGGGTGGGAAGGAATGGGGGGAGAACGTGTCTATGAGCTTCCAGTGCTCATCTCTGTGGCTCAGAAGCCGTCAATAGCTGGAACAGAAAACGTCCTCACATCTGTCACACAAACACACCCCATGGAACCAAAAATAAACCCCACACTGATGAAAGCCAGCATGTCGAAAGATAATTTTAGATTTATTTGAAGACTGCAGAGACAGTCTCGCTGAAATTTTAAAACCACACCCCCAGAATACCCAACCCCTTGTGATTATGCTTAGCCCTGCTGAGGAGGCAAAAACACTTCATTCCCTTTTATAAACCTCCCAGGCACCTCAGCTGTCTCCAGAATGGGGAGAGCATTCCTGAGTTACCATGTGACCCCGAAGGTCAGCCGAGTCATAGCTAAGCTGACACCACTGTCCAATATCCACTAATGGAGTTCACATATTTTTAACTTTCAGACACACACAGTTCAGCATCACAGGCTCCGTCCAGACACACTTGCCAAACTGCTCTCTTTTACCCTACCTGAGCGTCAGCTCTATGGGGACAATAACTGTGTGTTACTCAGCACCTCTGAAATCCCCAGCACCTTTCAGGGTGCTCTCCACCTGCATTTGAAAGAATGACAGCTAGGCAATTTTTTAAACTTTTGAAGAATGAGCTCAGATTACAGTTTAATCAAGTCACAGAACCATCCTATTAAATTTCTATGCAGAGTATCAAGATTCAGCTATTCACAGTATCTATGCATTGTTTCCTGTTCCCATCGCTCTGAGGCTACTTTATCTTCTTCCATTCTTCGTTGTGCCATTTCTCTGTTCCCTCCAGCCCCATGTTTATGATGGCTGACAATGCTCGTTTCCAAAGCTCTTGTCTGTTCTATTTATCTGCAGGGTACTCCGAGGCCCTGTCTGTGGACAGTTGCTTAACAGACGCTTTAGATGATTACAGAAAAAAACGTGTCAGGAAAAATTTCATTCTCACATCTTATCATTCTCTCCCATCCACAGCCAGACCAATCCTAAAAGAGATCCAGCTGACACCTGGTGCTCCCCGAAAGGTGCAGGTAATGGATCCTCACAGACCAAAGACAGTAAGTATTGTTTCCAATTTGCTGCCTCCTGGCAAGCTCATTATTACTGGACAAGGATCAAACCTCTTTGTCCTTGGTTCAGACTCAAAAAAAGACTCTCAGCAGGATATCCATTAGTTCAAATTGCTGCCTCCAGTACAAAACGATTTCCCACCACTATTTCCCAGCATCCACTTGTACGGGGGAGGATGAGGCTCCAGCAATGACGGATGACGCATACGAGGGTACAGGGACTCCTTGCTTTCTCTCACATGTTATGTCTGGATGAAATTTAGACCAAAAGACAAAACTGTTTGGAAACATGTCTCCAGAGTCATCCTAACTTGGAGGGGAAGGAACTCAGAGGATTTAAAAGGCAAAACCTCAAAGCCAGTTCCCCACACGAAGATTCTAAAAGGCCATGGTGAGAATTTTCCCTCAGTTCTACAATGGGCTTGAGGTTCGATGGTCCCAACCCACTTTTAATCTCAAAAACTTCCTCCTTGATAATTTGACACATAAGGTAAAACAGTACCATGAACTCAGTTGCTATTCAGAAAGAGAACTTTGAAAAGCACTCCATCTCAGCTGGATTTTAAAAAAGCACTCCAGAATCAAAGAACTGGGTCAGCAATATTTTCTTGTTATTGTTAATTTGACACTTGTTCTGACACAAAAGCATACAAGCTGAGAATGGAGAGTTCTACTTGGGGTTTCAACGTGCCTATGCCAGCCCCTGATGCGGGTCTCAGGTACAGTGTGCCCTGAACATTCAACCACTAGATAGCAAAGGAAAATCAAGAACCAAACTCTCCAGCTTCGGCATGAAGACCCGTTATTTTACACTGGGACAAACTGCACAGTATTTTGGATCAAAGTGGAATATTTTTAACTGATGATGTTTGCTTTAAAAAGATGGTTATACCAAACACAACCTGAAAACAAGTTCTATTTTACATGCAAAGCCAGTGAATAAATAAATACTAGTTTTGTGGCTACCTCTGTTTTCTACTTCAGAATAACAGTCATCCCTTGAGCTCAGTTTTTGGTCATCACAATAGGAAGGAGGCAGATGGGAAATGTAACTCAGCTAAGATCACTGCTGAGGGCCCCAGGCAGTGCTATTTCCACAGGTAATACTTCTTACCTCTGGGCCCAGAAGAAAGTCTAGGAAGTGGAGGAAGGATATGCTTGATAAAAGGCAGTTATTGTGACTTCTGTGAGTATCTGACCAACAAGCAAACCTAGTTGCACAAATAGGAGACACACTGGCCAGGCGACCAGCAGCCCTGGGTTCTAATCCCAGATATACCTGGTGTCTCAGTTCTGACAAGTCACTTCATTTCCGGGGCCACAGCTTCTCACCTGTCAAAAGACAGGTTGGTTAAGATGACCACTTAGAACTTTTCTGCTTTTAAAAATTCTTAACAATGGGCTAGGTGTGGTGGCTCACACCTGTAATCCCAGCACTTTGGGAGGCTGAGGCAGGTGAATCACCTGAGGTTGGGAGTTTGAGACCAGCCTGACCAACATGGAGAAACCCTGTCTCTACTAAAAATACAAAAATTAGCCGGGTGTGGTGGCGCATGCCTGTAATCCCAGCTCCTCGGGAGGCTGAGGCAGGAGAATCCTGTGAACCTGGGAGGCGGAGGTTGCAGTGAGCTGAGATCCTGCCATTGCACTCCAGCCTGGGCAACAAGAGTGAAACTCTGTCTCAAAAAAACAAAAATTCTAACAATGTATTCAAATTATATCCTAAGCAATATATCAATGTAACAAAATTACATTTGTACCCCATAAATTTATACAAATTTAGAAAACAAATTATATCCTAAAAAGATCATTGTTTTCTCTGTAGAACGCTTAGCACCACCGTATTTGCTGTCTCTTCTCAAGGCAGAACACTTGCTATACATATGACCTGCAGCCGTTTTCCACTCAACTCTTTAACTTGCTCCTTTAAGGGGCCTTGTTTCAGGCATTTTTGGATCCCTGGAACCAGTACAAGGAGGGCTTCCCACAAGGAATATTTACCATTATGGCTTCATATTTATTTTAATTCTTCAGGTTAAAAATAGGAAATAAAGTAGCTCATCTCCCCAGTTTCAGAGTTTCAAACATAACGAATCAAAGAACTCTGTCAACTCCAAGAACCACTCAAGTATTTTAACATGTCACTGTGAAGGGACTAAAATATGAGCTTATGAATAGCCTTTGGAAATCCAAGTTGTTTTTAAGGAAAGTAGCCACTGTATTAACCTACAGTCACTACACTGTGGTGACCCCAGAATTTAGAAACAGGGTATCATCTGGGAGAAATGTAGCAAACAGCACCTTCAGCTCAGCCTAACTAATGGGCTAAGTGATGTGGAGAAAGAAGTCTGAGGGCAGCTGGGCACATCTGGGAACTACCCAAGTTCAAACAAGGCAAATGTAATATACAGCACCAGGGAGCGGGGCGTGGCTGAATCTTCGTGACTGACTGGAATGCAGAGTGGAAGCCTGAGACTTTTATGTCCAGTCTGGGGAAAAGTATACACAGGATCTAGAAAAGCGGAGATGCAGGAAGAAAGAATCTACCAGTGTCCTCAGCACTGTCCTGGGTGAAGGGTGTCTTTACAAGCAGATGCACATATGGGGATAGGATAATCAAAGCCAGAAATGAACAAGCTGCCCCGGGGGGAAAGCAAGCAAACGGGAAAGGCAGAGGGCAGTGTTAGAGGCACAGGCAAAGAGCAGATGACCGCCTCACACACACTACAGTGACTAAAATAAAAGAAGATGTACCATTAAGTGTTGGTGAGGGTGTGCAGAAATGTGAACCTTAATACATGACTTCATCCTGAATATCTCACATTACTGGTGGGAATGGAAAATGATGTAGCTATTTTGGAAAACAATATGGCAGTTCCTCAAAAGCTTAAAGTTACTACACAATCCAGCAATTCTGCTCCTAGATATAAACCCAAGAGAAATGAAAACATATGTCCATACAACAATCAGTACATGAATGTTCACAGCAGCATAATTTATAATAGCCAAAAGGTACAAACAACCCAAATGTCCATCAACTGACAAATGGATAAATAAAATATATTATAGGTATATTTATAATCCCAGCACTTTTGGAGGCCAAGGCAGGCAGATCACTTGAGGTCAGGAGTTCGAGGCCAGTCTAGCCAACATGGTGAAACCCTGTCTCTACCAAAAATATAAAAAATTAACCAGGCCTGGTGGTACGTGCCTGTAATCCCAGCTACTCAGGAGGCTGAGGAAGGAGAATGGCCTGAACCTGGGAGGCAGAGGTTGCTGTGAGCCGAGATCACACCTCTGTACTCTAGCCTGGGCAACAGAGTGAAACTCCATCTCAAAAAAAAAAAAATAATAAAAATGAAATATGTTATATTCATACAACAGAATATTATCTAGCCACTTGAAGGAATGAAGTACATATGCTACAACCTCAGTGTGAGCCTTAAAAACATGCTAAGTGGGCCGGGTGCGGTGGCTCACACCTATAATCCCAGCACTTTGGGAGGCCTAGGCAGACGAATCACATGAGGTCAGGAGTTCGAGACCAGCCTGGCCAACATGGTGAAATCCCGTCTCTACTAAAATTATAAAAATTAGCCGGGCATGGTGGCAGGCACCTGTAATCCCAGCTACTTGGAGGGCTGGAGCAGAAGATCGTGCCACTGCATTCTGGCCTGGGAGATGACAGAGCAAGACTCCATCTGGGAGAGAGAAGGAGAGACAGAGAGAGAGACACACACACACAGACAGAGAGAGAGAGAAAGAGAAAGAAAGAGAGAGAGAGAGAGAGAAAGAAAGGAGGGAGGGAGGGAGGGAAGGAAGGAAGGAAGGAAGGAAGGAAGGAAGGAAGGAAGGAAGAAAGAAAGGAAGGAAGGAAGAAAGGAAGGAAACGAACCAGGCACAGAGGGCTATATATTGTATGATTCAATTTATATGAAATATCTAGAATAGGCAAATCCACAGAGATGAAATAGATTAGTGGCTGCCTAGGGCTGGGGAGCTTGAGGGGAAGATGGGGAGGGAGTGGACAGTGTAACATGGAATGAAGGAAACAGATCTAACATGTTTCAGGCTGGGAATATCTATGGCTCTTCCTACATTGGCCTGGCACATTGAGCTCTCAGGGGAGAAGGTGGGGGCTGCACAGGTCACCCATCCTTCCTTCTCCAGTACAGGTTTTAGTGGCCCCTACTCCCTAGGAAACAAAAACTTTCCTTTCTCCTCCCTCCCTAATCACCCATGTGGCTTCCCAGGGTGCCTAAATCTGAATCTTCCTCAAACACAGAAGTTACACCTTGACTTAGCAGTTTGGGTCGGCAGGCTTTACTTTTTTGCCCACTTTTTTTCCCTTTGCATTCTACGTTCTAAAATGGACCTTTTTTTTTTTTTTTTTTTTTGAGACGGAGTGTCACTCTGTCGCCAGGGCTGCAGTGCAGTGGTGCAATCTCGGCTCACTGCAACCTCCGCCTCCTGGATTCAAGCAACTCTCCTGCCTCAGCCTCCCGAGTAGCTGGGACTACAGGCACGCGCCACCACACCAAGCTAATTTTTGTATGTTTAGTAGAGATGGGTTTTCACCACATTAGTCAGGATAGTCTGGATCTCTTGGCCTTCTGATCCGCCCGCCTCAGCCTCCCAAATGGCTGGGATTATAGGCGTGAGCCACCACATCCAGCCCTCTAAAATGGATTTTTAATCCCCCAGGTATCAAATCACATGGGTGTGTACCTGCTTAAACGACATGGTTAATAACAAGAATGACCTGCAAAATAAATAGCCCTTATGTTTTGAGATAGGGAAATGCTCCAAGAGAAGACAGAATCATGCCTTATTCAACCAGCACAGTCGAGCTTTCTCTGAGCCAAAGTTCTCCTGGGAAAGAAGAGTTTCCCTAAAGAAAAGAAGCACGACAAAGTCTGGCCCAGCATCCCTTGCAGTCTCCAAACTTAAACACAGGCCACATTCTGAAACCAAGGCAAAAACTGGAAATAACTGACAAGGGAGCTGCCCTTGCGCTCCTAACCCACATACCAAAGGCCCACGCGACTCTGGCAGAACGCTGGGTAGGAGGCACTTACACACTCCCATCTGGGCCGTTACAAGCATGCAGTTCTTTCTCCTCTTCCAGTCACAGTCTCAGGCACTTCCACGGCCAACAAAGAGGGGGTGAGGACTCCAGCAGGAGCCCAGTGTGCATCCCCACAAGGGGACCTTTCAACCCCCGCCCGCAAGCACCGCCTGAGGATGAAGTCAGCCTCTCTTCTGTAGGCCACGAAACAAGCTGACTTTGTGGCCAGATGGCCAGCCCCCTTGTGAGGCGCTAAAGCTGGAAAAGGATTGGTTTCACCCACGGGGATCTCATTCCCTATGCAGGACACCCAGCCAAACCATTTGTAAATATGTACATTCAGGGGACAGGCATAGAAACATTTACAAGAGCCTCTGTGAGGGACATCAGGGTTGCCCTTTCCTCTCTTCCTCCCTCTCTCTGTTCGCTGACCATAAGTCACCCTGTGCCCACTGCCACCACCACCTCCAGGCTCACCTCCCAAAATATCTCCCCCTGCTTCCATGATGATAGCCTCCTGCTCCAAAATCTCTAATGGCTTCCCACTTACCACAGACCATGTTCAAACACTTCACCTTGGCACTACAATTCCTGCAAGATGTGGCCATTTCACCTCCCCTCTCCTCTTGGCCCTTCTCTACGTGCCTCTCCCTCCTCTCTAGTCACACAGCCTCGTAGCTAACAACACATTCAGACCAGGTTCAAATCCCAACCCCACCATTTAATAGCTGGAGACCTTGGGTGTGGTACTTAAATGGCTGGATATTTCAGTTTCCTCATCCGTAGGGCAGGGGTAATGCTAGTACCTACTGTTCAGGTGAGTACAGTGCTGACGAAGTAAGAAAATACAGGTAAAGTGTTCAGAATAAAACCTGACACATGGTATCACTCAATAATTAGCTATTAAAATACTTATTATTACCCCTACAAGTCACTTATTTCACGAAGCCTTTCCTAGCAACACCAGTGAACATCCTCTGTTTCTCAAATGTTCCGTAACCATCAGAAAGCATAAATACTGACTGGAATTGCTAGGAACTGTTTCATGGGGCAGGTTACTTGGATGGTAATCAGGTGTTAATATTATCATTATGAAATTCACGTCCTAAAACACATACCAATGGCTCCCAAATTATCTCTCCCTCTAATGTCTCAATAAATTCACTACTGAGGGATACTACCTATTTGTATAGTAACAGATTTTGTTTTTTTGGATGCAGGGCTTAATTCTATTAAAGAATAGAAATTTATTAAGGGCAGGGATCACACTACATCCAGTGCACACCAGAGTTCCCACCATAGTACCACAGTGGATCATTAAGCCACCTTAATGGATTCAGAAAATCAACCTTGTTGAATTTACAAAGAGAATACTGTATTACTTAAAAAAAAAACAAAAGTAGTACATGGAAGATTAAGTGGATGCTCAGAATAAGAGTTAAAACCTGCCCTTTCAGATAGAAAAATTAGCCTGCATGGCGGCTCACACCTGTAGTCCCAACTACTCAGAAGGCTGAGGCAGCAGGATCGATTGAGCCTGGGAGGTCAAGGCTGCAGAGAGCCACGATTGTGTCGCTGCACTCTAGCTTGGGCAACAGAGCGAGACTCTTACTAATTTCTGCCTTGTTTTAGACCTTTGAAGACTTCATAACTTCTCTTCTGAATTATAAGCTCCATTTCTCACAAGTTTGAACACCCCACGGCTCGCACTACAGTGTCTTACTGAGGACTGAACCAATGTTTCAAGCAGAGGGGAACCCAAATTCCACTGTAGTATCCACTATATCCAAGACCATACAACCATAATTATAAAGGCACTATGCAACAGAAAGCTTCAGAGGGCCTATTTTAATGAATAAGAATATACAAAGTCCTGTTAAGAAAATGGTTGTTTTGAAATATTTGAGTGTATTTAAAATAGCCCTAGTTTCAAGGCCAGGCATGGTGGCTCACACATGTAATCCCAGCACTTTGGGAGGCCGAGGCGGGCAGATCACTTGAGATCAGGACCAGCCCAGCCAACATGGTGAAACTCCATCTCTACTAAAGAAGGATACAAAAATTTAGCCAGGTGTGGTGGCACGTGCCTGTAATCCCAACTACTCAGGAGGCTGAGGTGGGAGAATTGCTCGAACTCGGGAGGTGGAGGCTGCAGTGAGCTGAGCTGAGATCGCGCCATTGCACTCCAGCCTGGGCAACAGAGCAAGACTCCATCCACCCCCCAACAGAAAAATCAATCAATCAATAAAAAAATAAAATAGCCCTAGTTTCAGCACAGGTTGGGGCGAACATTTGCTCAGGTGTTGCCCTAGGCAATGTCATCCCTACTATGGGCAGCTCCATCAGAGCCTGCTCCGGACTTCCCTCCGCCTCCTCACCTGTTCAGCTGGGAAGATGCAGTGCGGAGTGGTCAGTGTGCAAGGGGAAATGGCATTTGGACAGCAAGGCTTTCCTCTCCCTCTATCTCTAGAATAAGAACTGCCCCAAGGGAACATGCCTGCTGCTCTCTCTTCCTGGCAAACTGCGCCCTTGCAAAGAAGTCTGCCCTTCCCGGGCACTGATGGTGCCCTGCTGGGTAAGTCTGAGTCATTTGGGGGTTCAGTAAAAGCCTGCTTCCCTACAGATATGAGCCACAGCGTCTCACATCAGTTTTATGAGGAATAAAGGTGACGTCTGGCAACCTGCTGACATCTTAGTCTTCTTTGTCAATCTGCTTAGAACCCAGCAGGCAAAGAATGGTGTTATTTCTTGGGCTCTCTCAAAATTCCCACCACATTCCCCTGTGATCTAAGAGGACTACTATGGGGGAAAAAAGGAAATTCAAGAAAAAGAGGTCCCGCATGTATCTCTATCAGCATCACACACCAGGCCTACTTCTGACCAAAGAATGGCTGAAAATCCACCCCCCACCCACGAAGACACCACTCACCCTACAAGCAACCTGTCTAGAAAGGTGGAAAATGCCCCATTACCCATTACCCATTATTTGTGAGAATATCTAAGCTTTATCATACTTCCCATATAGGCCAAATTAAGTGTTTCAGCTGCTATGTGAAATCCTGGCAGCTGGCCAGGCACAGTGGCTCACGCCTGTAATCCCAGCACTTTGAGAGGCCAGGGTGGGTAGATCACCTGAGGTCAGGAGTTCAAGACCAGCCTGGCCAGCGTGGTGAAACCTTGTCTCTAATAAAGCTACAAAAACTAGCTGGCCGTGGTGGCAGGCACCTATATTCCCAGCTAATATAGGGAGGCTGAGGCAGAAGAATCGCTTGAACCTGGGAAGTGGAGGTTGCAGTGAGCCAAGATCAGGCCATTGCACTCCAGCCTGGGTGACAAGAACAAAACTCTGTCTTAAAAAAAAGAAGAAAAAAATCCTGGCAGCCATCCTATAACAAAGGAAAAGGACAGAAGTGTACAAGAAAAGATTGTATATTTCATCAGGAACAGCTTTAAACAAGGCTAAGATAAAATACATAATTGTCTGACAAACAGACGATTATGATGGACAATGACGTGTCCATGATGCGTCCAATGATTGATGGACAATGATGGACAATGGGGACTCAAGGGTTGTAGGGCTGGATGATGAGAGGCTGCCTGGTGGGTACAACGTGTGTTGCTCCCGGGATGGAGGCACCAAAGGCCCTGACTTCACCACAAGGTAATATATCAATGTAGCAAAATTGCACTTGTACCCCATGAATCTACACAAATGTTTTAAAATTTAAAAATTAAAAGAAGAATTCTCCACCAAAAGCATCAGATAGCATCTACACTACTACTAAAGATCAAGCTGTTGGTTGGTTTTCCTGTTTAGCCAGAAGGCACTGGATCCTGGAAAACATACAGCAGGCTTCAGGAAGGTTCAAGGAAACCAGGTATACCCCAAAACACAGGGGGGTACATGGGCCCCATCCTCTAAATCATGTGTTTCCCACACACCCTCATCAAACATCGGAAATAGGACGAGCTGAACACGGACAAACTTACGTGCTCTTTCATCTTGTGAGCCACAGTTGTTGACATCATGATGCAGCAGAGGACGACGACCAGAATGAAGTAGAGGGCGTACATGAAGCGGGTGCTCAGGGACTGCCGAATCCTGGGACAGCAATCACAGCAGAGAGAGCAGCCTGCAGACCCACAGCAGCAGGCCAGCTAGAAAAGGAACAGAAGGCATCTGCTTAGAGCATGATACTGCGAGAGAATAAGAAATATGGCCAGGCACTGTGGTTCACATCTGGAGTCCCTGCTACTCGGGGGGCCGGAGGATCACTTAAGACTAGGATCGCTTGAGACCAGAGTTCAAGTTTAGCCTGGGCAATATAGCAAGAACCTGTCTCTAAATATATATATATATATTTTTATATATATAAATATGTATATATGTATTTTATATATGTGTATATATTTATATATTATATATAAACGTGTATATATAGAGACAAGCTATATCTAATGTATATTTTATATACACATACATACACACACACACACACACACACACATATATATATTTTTTAAACAAGGCCCAGTGCAGTGGTTCACACCTTTAATCCCAGAGCTTTGGGAGATCAAGGTGAGAAGATTGCTTGAACCCAGGAGTTTGAGATCAGCCTGGGCAACACAGCAAGACCCCATCTCTTACAAAAATTTTTTCTTTAATTAGCCAGGCATGGTGGCACAAACCTGCAGTCCCAGCTACTTGGGAGGCTGTCTCCAAGAAAAACATGACCAGGAAAAAAGAAAAAAATCATATTAGGTTGGTGCAAAAGCAATTGTGGTTTTTGCCATTACTATATATATATGTGTGTGTGTGTGTGTGTGTCTCTCTCTATATGTATATGAAATTTGGTCTGATGCAAGAACGTCTAAAACTTCTGGAATTTCCTGAGTGATAGAGGTTAACAGGAGAGAATTTCGTTACTGATGCTCTTTTCAATCATACCAGAGCTTGTACTAATGAGGCAACTCTTCCTGGGCCCTTCGATAGCTTCAGGATGGAAGGCTGGCTATATTAGTGGAAACAACCACGTGGTTTAGAGGGTTGGAACTTTCATGAGCACACACCTGGGCGGGGACTGGAGACAGCTAATTACCAATAGCCCACGATTTAAATCAGTCACATGTACATAATAGTGCCTCCATAAAAACCCTAATCAATGGGATTCAGAGCTTCCAGTTTGATGAACACATCCATGTGCCGGGAGGGTGGTGTACCCCAACTCCACGGGAACGATGCTCTGGTGCTTGGGACCCTTCCAGACAGCGCCCTGTGTACCTTTTCATCTGGCTGTTCATTTGCATCCTTTATAATAAACTGGTAATCACCAGTAAAGAGTTTTCCTGAGTTATGTGAGCCATTCTAGCCAATTACTGAACCTAAAGAGGGCGTGAACCCCTGATTTACAGCTGGGCAGTCAGAAGTACGGGAGACTTAGATTCGCAATTGGCATCTGAAATGGGAAAAGTCTTGTGGAACCGAGCCCTTAACCTATGGGGTCTGTGCGAACTCTAGGTAGCTAGCATCAGAACTGAATTAACTTGTGGCACGCCCAGTTGGTGTCCTGTACTGCGTCACACCACTTTACCAATGTATTCACACAGGCCTTCTGCAGGTTGACCTTCCAAGCTACAAGATGACCATTCTTCCCAGGTACCTTGACCATACGGCATGCAGGACCAGTTCGGTGTGTGAACAAAGCTTTCATCGGAATTGTTCTGGTGCTATCTTTAATGACAACTATCAACGGTTTGGGAGATGCCCAATTATTACACAGAAAAGGCACAGTTCATCTGAAGTATTATAATCATGACTCTTAGACAAAAAGATTTCTAGAATCAGCTAAGAGCAAGAGAAGAAGCCAAGAACTAGTAAACAAAGTGGGAAGAACATGAAAAACAAAAAGTTGGGCCCAAGAAAGTGAGGGAGAAGAAAAGGAAAAATCAGTTAGGCAGACAGCTAAGGTTAGTCCTCAGAGATACAGCCTAAAAATCAGCTACACGTACAAATAGAGCTGCCTGGGGAAAAACTAAACTGCAGCTGCACTGATAAGAAAGCAGGGCCCAGCACAGAAGCCTTTTGTTCTTTGCGTGATTAGCAGGCTCCCAGGGAGAAGTTTCTTCCCCTTCTCCAGCATATACACAGTGGGCTCCGTGGGAACTTGCACAGGGAGAGGGGAGGTGGTGGGGGAGGCTTACCTAAAACACCGTTATACAAATGAGGTGTTGCACTTTGTGTTTACCCAAGACAGGCGGCGTCTGCACAGATAAGGAGAGTTACACAGACAGCTTCTCAGATAAGCGAAGTTACACAAACAGCTACACAGATGAGGGGAGTTTCTCACAAAAACTTTCGGATTCAACTGTAAAAACAGCGACCCACTCAGGTCCTCCTTTCCGCTGCACAGAACTTTCTTCATTCACTCCAACTTCACCCTTGTGTTCACATTAATCCTTACTTTTCTTGGCCATGAGACAACGGGCTTGGATAACACCTCAGACAACATGAGCATCAACCCTAGACAGTTTCAAAAAGGGACTTGTCAAAATCCATGAGCCTAAGGATGAATGTACAAGCACCTAGGGTACTGGGATGGGAAAGGCTATGCCTGCCGTCATCCACCCTTGCAGGAAATAATGAGTATGTAACTTGAAGCTCAAAAGAAATGGGTGCCTTTTACACTGCATTTCTACCAGAGCTTCATGCCCCAAATTGTAAGCTTTTTAGGTTCATTAGTAGGATGTGGGCCCAGAGGAACACAGAGCTCCTGGTATACCACTAACAGCATACACATCTTTTATCTGGAGAATGTGAATATTGATTAAACTATAGGGCAACAGAGGATGGTGATTAAAAGCTCAGGCTCAAAGCTTGGCTGGGTTTGTGGTCTGGCTTTGCCACCTACTAGCTGTGGACTACAAGCAAGTTATTTACCCTTTAAAAACTCAAGACTCAGCCGGGCACGGTGGCTCACACCTGTAATTCCAGCACTTTGGGAGGCTGAGGCTGGCGGATCTGAGGTCAGGAGAACAAGACCATCCTGGCCAACATGGTGAAATCCTGTCTTTACTAAAAACAGAAAACAAAAAACAACAACAACAAAAAATCAGCTGGGCGTGGTGGCCAGCACCTGTAGTCCCAGCTACTCGGGAGGCTGACACAGGGGAATTGCTTGAACCAGGGAGGTGGAGATTGCAGTGAGCTGAGATCGCTCCATTGCCCCCCAGCCTGGCGACAGAGCGAGACTCCATCTCAAAAAAAAAAAAAAAAAAAACACCAAAAAAACCCCTCAAGACTTCTCGTTTATAAAGTGGGGGTGGCAGAAGTACTACATAGTCTCTTGGATAACCTAATCAGACACACCTGGCGCCAGAAAGGAGTCCCTGTTAAGCAAACAGGGAATGCTACAAGAAATTACCATAAACTGCAAATTACAATAAAATTTGTATGTATTAACACTATATTCTATATAAACCTAAAGCCCAACAATTCAATCTCTTGATAATGATTTGGAAGGAAGTTTGAGACTCTGCAAAGCTTCAAAACAAGCACCAATTAGAATGCTACACCATAAACATCATTTACAATGAGCTAAGATCACAGGCATATGGGTAAGACAACATAGCAATGGCGTGACAGATCTTGAAATTACAGGCATTTCCCTAGTTATCTCATCTACTTCATGAGACTGTCATTGTTTGAGTTCATTGTCATTCTGTACTATTTCATCGCTACAAATTTTTCCTAACCAACTCTCTCCATCTTACATCCAATTTTCTAAGCCAGCTTCCTCCAGATTCTTCTTGACTCACAAAACGAAGCCACTGCTTTGTAAAAGAAGACATTCTACTAGGGCTGAGATAAGAGAATACATAAGTGGTATCCTAACATTACTGCATGTGTGGGTGTTTTATGGGCCACTTTCCTTTACAATTCCTTCATTGATGTTCTCAATCTCTGATTTTACTGACCTCTTTCCAATCACATGCCCCAATTTTAAACACACACAGATACAACTGTCCCCTCCCACTGCTTTAGCTGGCTTTTCTCTGGGCCCTGCCTCCTGAACCCTTTCCTAACTGCCTCCTTCACTGATTGCTCTTTTTTTTTTTTTTTTTTTAACTGTAAAATACTGTTTCACTGTATTACACACGCTGGCCTCAAACTCCTGGGCTCAAGTGATGCTCCTGCCTCAGCCTTAGCTGGGACTATAAGCACAGGACACCACGATACCATGCCTGGCTGGTTGCTAACTCTCTGTTACCATGTGGTCTTAGATAACATCTCACTGTATTTCAAGTTCAAATGTGATCAACAAAATACTTATTCTATTTGGGAAAATAAGTATTTTGGAAACAGTTAATGCCTCCCACAATAAAACATTCCCACAGCTGAATCAACATTTAAACTATTATCTCCACAGAGGGAAAAAACAAACAGATACAAACATCACTGTGAGCCTAATTGGAACTGATCATCTAAAGGCAGACAAATAGCAAAAGGGATGCGACTGTGGAAAATGTAAAAAGAAAGTCATATTGGTTTAACCCCATTCTATCATTAAAGTCATGTATCATTGTATGGATCTGATTTTCCAAATTTCATTTTCACTCTTACTCTATACAGTGCTATAGTATTACCAATTTACATATGTACATATATTTTTATGTGTCTATATATATGTGTACCTATACACACACATTCCGAATATTAGAATGGACTAGCCTTTTTCTACTAGCCCAAAAGTGATTTATCAAAGTAAACTATGCTAATAATTAAGGGTTCAAGCACATTATCCTTAAGCTACACATTGATATATACACCAGGTGGAAATTCAAAACAGCATCCATAAAAGAAATATTTATGTTAGCATCTAGGGAAATCTCACAGTCCTGCTGACTGACCACTTGTTTCTGGAAGAGCATATCTTTGAATAAAATGGGTTCACATCCAGCCCCTGCCACCTACAGGGTTAAGACACTGAGCACGTCACTCACTTTCAAAACGGAAAAAATCAGTTCCTGGCTGGAACTACTGGTGCTTTCACAAGCTTGGAGAGAAATGCCAGGGTTTTGTTACCCCTGGTTCCAAGAGGGCATACAGCTTTTACTGAAAAAGTCACAGCATATAAAACAAATAAATATAGAATATACAACGCCAAGAGGGAACGCTAATGTAAACCATGGACTTTAGATGGTAGTGACGTGTCAAGGTAGGTTCATCAATTCTAACAAATGTACCACTCTGGTGGGAAGCGCAGATAATGGGGGAGGCCGTGCGAGTGGGGAGGGGATGTATATGGGAATTCTCTGTATCTTCCTCTTAATTGTGCTGTGAACCTAAAACTGCTCTAAAAAAAACCCTAAGCCTCGTTTTTAAAAATATAAATAAACAAATGAACAAAACAGTGCCTGCCCCCCAATGGCTCAGTAAATGGATGTTGGCTGAATAACGTATGGTAAAGTCACACTCCTCACACACAGTGGGTGGCAATCCCCTCCATGGGACCAAGTTCATGATTGCATGCTATACTCAATTTCCCACGCAAGCACTGAATCATAGAGAATACTAAGGGCGTTAATTTGTAGATACTGCAAACCCTCCTCCTCCACAGGAAGTAACATTCACACACGCAAAAGGAGTCCAACAATATCTTTGGAGGGCAATGCTTGCAATCCTTCCAGAAACTCCTCTCACAGATATATTTCCAAAAAGACACAGATTTAGGTATGAGACTATTCATAGCAAACACTGGAAACAGCCTTATTTTCCAGCTACCCAGGGACTAGTTAAATGAATTACGACCTATACAATGAAATATTTTTTAAAACAACACGTCAGGTGTGTTAGGCTAAATTGTGTCCCCCAAAATTCCTATGTTGAAGTACCAACCCCTAGTACCTCAGAAAGTGATTGTATTTGCAGTAGGGCCTTTAAAAAGGTAATTAAGGTTCGGCCAGGTGCAGTGGCTCACGCCTGTAATCCCAACTCCCAAGGTGAGTGGATTGCTTGAGGCCAGGAGTTCGAGGCCAGCCTGGCCAACATGGCGACACCGCATCTCTACTAAAAATATAAAAATTAGCCAGGCATGGTGGCGCATACCTGCAGTCCCAGCTTCTGAGGAGGCTGAGGCACGAGAATCGCTTGAACCCGGGAGGCAGAGGTTGCAGTGAGCAGAGATCGTGCCACTGCACTCCAGCCTGGGTGACAGAGCCAGACTCTGTCTCAATGAAAAAGGTACTTAAAAGGTAAATACGACCACTGGGGTGGTCCTTAATCCAACAGGACTGCTTCTAAGAAGAGGAGGACACACACACAGGGACAGCACAGCAACACGGTGGCCATCTACAAGCCAAGGAGAGAGGCCTCAGAAGAAAGCAACCCTGCGCACACGTTGCTCTTGGACTTCTGGCCTCCACAAGTGAGAAGCTGAATTTCTGTTGGGTAAGTCACCCAGTCAGTGTTACTTTGTTATGGTGGCCCCAGCCAACTAACACAGACAGTATGCCCTACTATTTCATATCTATGTACATACACATATGTGTAGATATAAGACCACTAACACCGACTACCTCAGGAACAGGCCTAGGGGAGGGACAGGGGACATCCATTATACTTATTGTTCTGCTCTCCTGGTTACGTTTTTACCATGTGCATGCATTACTCTTATAGTTAAAACATGAAGAAAACTGACTACTTGAGAAAAGTAAACTCTGTGGTGGCTCATGCCTGTAATCCCAAAACTCTGGGAGGCACCCAGCACTGGGTGGGCGGATCACTTGAGCTCAGGATTTCGAGCCCAGCCGGGGCAACATGGCGAAACCCCATCTCTACAAAAAAATACGAAAATCAGCCAGGTGTGGTGGTGCGTGCCGGTGGTCCCAGCCACTTGGGAGGCTGAGGCAGGAGGATTGCCTCCCGAGTAGCTGGGACCAGAGGTCGGGGCTGCAGTAAGCAGAGATTGCACCATTGCACTCTGGTCTAGGCCACAGAGATCCTGTCTCAAAAAAGAAATAAAATAAAATAAAAGCAACTAAGCTGAACGATAGTGATATAAAAGCATTTGCAAATGTGGTATTGCTGTAGGTTGGGCTTTTCCTTTCTGAAGAAGCTTCCCCTCCCCCAAACATACTGCAAAGGAAATATTTCGAAGAGCCTGGCACACCCTCCCTCCAACCGCAGGAATGGCAACGGCTTTTCTAAATAGGAGGTGCTTTGTCCTTGCCGGGGCAAAGAATCAAAATGAAAGGATAAGCTGGCTCTTGCTTATCTTACCTGAAGCTGGGCCTCCCACTTACTGTTATTTTTCTTCTCCAGTCCAAGGACCAGCCCCGCAACACACACACACACTACAAAAAATAAATACGGCTCCCTCTCTGTCCTCCGCACCGGCCTTGGGCACAGATGGTCCTTCCAAGGATTGATCTAGGTGTGTAAGGAAATGCTCACAGAAACATGAGCTAGGGCTGGTAGTAACTTCCAAGTACTTCTTCTGTTAAATTAAAAAGCACAATACCTTCATTACCTAGAATTTCCAGTTGGCAACAAGAAGGCCAAACATATTCCAAAATCGGCATGCACACACACACAACACATGCACCTTAATCATAAAAGGGTCTCTGTCTCCCTCTCTCAAGTCTTATTGTCACAGTTCCAAAGGCCTGACTATCAGGTTCTTAATCCACAGCAACCAAGAGGACAAACTGCTGGGGAGAACCAGAGAAGCCGGACTCAACTCTAGCGAAGTGACCTGCCCTTCTGGGTCTTAGTTGTCATCACCTGTAAGTGGAAGGAACCCAGGTAGACGATGGGTGGTAGATCAACAGGTGTCACCCCACATCCAATGGATGGGCAGTGGCTGCCTGAAACTCTGTGCTGAGGAGGATTCCTAAGGCCGAAAGTTTCAGCAGGGAAAGTGCAGTGATCACTTGGTACCATCTGCCACAGGCATGGAAAGATAGCATGGTGGCATCACACCACACTCCTGTCAACCCTGCAAGAGGTAACTGGATATCCTTAGCATCCATAACTTCTTAGATGTTGAAAAACAAACTGCAACGGGCAAGCACGATGAGTCAACCCCATAGCAAGGAGAGAAAACCAACCAAAAGGAGAAGCCAGAACTAAAAAGTGGAGCAGCGGTAAGCTCTTTAAGCACCCCACAAGTGAGACAAAATGGCAAATATAAGAAGCCACGTTTGCTTGTTCTGCTTGCCTGCAGAATTTTACAAAATCCCTTATCAGCAGAATCCCACAAAGCCCCTGACTCTGAGTGCAGCCCTCCAGAAGAACGCCCTGAAGATGACCAGCAGCACACAGCACGGGTTCCCAAGTCTCTTGCCTGGATCAGATAAGTTCAATGCCCCTAGGCCTTGCCTCTTTCTGTACATATCTGACAGGATTAATGACTATGCCTCTGTCATCTATAACCACATGTACTCTTGCACCCAAACCTTGATGAGATCTTGGTCTAATCTAACTCGAGCACATCTGTCGTAACATCTGAGCACTGGAAGAGCTGCCATCACTTGTCTATAAACTGCGGGCTGAAACTCTGGCTTGGAGCAGTCTAACAGAAACTCTCTGAAAGACTATCGGTTGCAATCTTCAGCAAGACTTCTGAATAAACTAGGTTGGTTTGAAAGCCTGATTTTTCTTTAGCTGACACACCAGTAATGTAAGCATCACTCTATTGCTGCACGGTCTATGTTCTGCATGGTACCAGCTCACACACGGCAGTGTGACCACTCATATTCATGACAATGGCCCAGGCAGGACCTATGTTCTGTTACCTTCATTCCACTTAGGAATGAAAGAAGTATACTAAGCAAATAAGTGCTTAGGACACTTCTGTCACAAGAATGATCCCAAAGGTGGGTCACATTTTTTAGCTTCAGTGCTTGAGTTTTGGGGAGCATGAGCTACTTGGCCATGTGGAAACCAACTGTTCTGAAGGACTTGCTCCTCAACGGGGCTGGACAGCCAAGTTGGCTTTCGTGTGTCTAAACTAAGTCCAAACCGTAAAAGAAAGTGTGACACCACCCTTCATTCAGTTCCTTTTCCTATTTCTGGAAATACAGGAGACCTAGCAAAGCTAAGGAAAGACATTAAGAGTTTTCTGTGAGCTACAAAAATTATAATACTACTCCTTAATAAACAGCAGTGGGATGGGGCACAGTGGGGAAGTTCCTCAAATATTGAAGCTGACCAAGCTGTTAGAGCTCAGGTGTTCCTGGGCATGCTGGGAGGTTGTAGTACCAAGGAAATAGAAGAAATGCATTAAAAACATAAAACTGGGTTCAGAGTTTTTCATTCAAGTAAACAACACTGCATCTTTTAACTAGAGTTCCACATCTTTCAGTAATGCATAATACTACCCATGCCCTGTAGGGTCTCCTTCCCTTCCTTCTCTTTTGAAGCTTTAGGGTTACCTTTGAGTCAACTGTGATGTGCAGAAGAAATGAACAATTCTCTACTTTGAAGAGCAACATTCATTGAAATTCTGGACCCAACAACCAACATTGTGCAGCTTCATCTTCCCATCTCAAGCTCAGAAATAGCTTCCACTGAACTTAGACCTTTCTTCCCACTGCAAGAGGGCAGTGGTGGGGTGGGGGGGGGGGGTGGGGAGGTGTTGGTAAACCCTCCCTCTTGGCACCACAGTGCCAGGTACTGTCCTTTATTGATAGCTATGCAATGGCATGGTGCAACTTAAAAGCTAGGAGAACAAGCACAAAAATTCCTCTGCTCAATGAAGGAGTGTTTTACTGAACAAACAGTGTAACTGCAGGTAGTTCCTAATTCACAAATGGTTGTATTCTAGAAAACTCAACACATACACGTGGTTTATCTGGGGCTTACAGTGGCTTTCCCCCATACAAAAGAATACATGGCAACCTATGAAAGCTTACTGAATCAGCCAGGTGCGGTAGCTCACGCCTGTAATCCCAGCATTTGGGAGGCCGAGGCAGGTAGATCACTCAAGGTCAGGAGTTTGAGACCAGCCTGGACAACATGGTGAAACCCTGTCTCTACTAAAAATACAAAAAATTAGCCAGATGTGGTGGTGGATGCTTGTAATCCCAGCTACTCAGGAAGCTGAGGCAGGAGAATTGCTTGAACCTGGGAGGCGGAGGTTGCAGTGAGCCGAGATCGCACCACTGTACTCCAGCCTGGGCGACAGGGCAAGACTCCATCTCAAAAAAAAAAAAGAAAGAAAGAAAGTTTACTGAATCCATAACAATATTAGCTAGCAACAGTTAACACTTATTAATCTCTTACTGTCTGCAAGGCACAACAATTATTATGTGTTACAATCATCCCTATTTTACAGAGATGAGACCAGGGCTCAGAAAGGGTAAACGGCAGCTTAAGATCACAGAATCGGCAAGTACTAGACTTAATTTAAATCTGGTAGGCTCTTTGCCATTCTTCTCCACTTACTGCTGGCATAAGCGCGTGAACAAGACAGGTAACACTGGCCTGAAACTGGCTTCAAACCTCGGTTTCCTACAGGAGGGAGACAGGCTACACTGGAAAAAGGAAACAATTTTTCTTCCCTGCCCCTGTGTGTACAGTAACCATTCAGCAAGTATATGAAGAGGTCACTTCCCTTTCTGTGCCCTTGCTGTCTCCCATGCAGACTCTGGCCTCAATGAACATGGATGGCTTCTTCTAGTGTCTTGCCCCAAGCAGCTCAACCACCCCAATCACCAAGCTCCCTGCCTCACCAAAGCCTACCCCATATTAAAAGCCCTATTCCTAATTCTATGGAAATAGCCAAGCCATCCATTCAGTCAGCTAATATTTACTATACTCTACACGTGCTATGTGCTTTGTCAATTCCTGGGAATGCCGCAGTAAACAAGAGACCTTGATTCTACACTCTCTAAGCAAGAAAACAAAGATATACATAAGATGACCATCTACATGACATCTATTACACATCTATTACATGTGGTTTATGAGAAGAAACCTAGATGTCCAATAAAAAGATTAAGATTTAAGATCAGTTAAATTATGGAAGGTTCACATTATAGAATATAATACACCCACTGAAATGATTATATAGGTTATACAGAAAAATTTATGGCCACGGAAAGACATCCACACTGTATAAACTAAAAATAGTTAATATAATAGTGTAGCGTATGAAAGGATTTTGGGTAAAAATATAACAAGACGTAGATCAGCACTAACAACAAGAAAACACAAACTAGAAGGATATACCAATACATCAACAGAGGTAAACAGAGTTGTAGAATTATGAGTGATTATGCTCTTCTGTATTTTCTGAACTTTCTGCAACAAGCATACACCTTATAATTAGAAAAACATTACAGGTTTCTATTTTGGAAGAAAGCAAAACATTCCTGTTCTACCTCATAGGTGGTAAGCCCTCAAATATTTGTTAAATGCATCAGCCAATGAGTAAATCAAACCCTACTTCAGCTATGTCATTGGAAGAAAACAGCCAGAGTGAACTATCACCATAATTGAGACATTTAAAAAAAAAAAAGAAAAACCTACTGTACTATACCCTTAAAAATATTTGGGCCAGGACCAGTGGCTCATGCCTGTAATCCCAGCACTTTGGGAGGCCGAGGTGGGCGGATCACTTGAGGCCATGAGTTGGAGACCAGACAGACCAACATGGTGAAACCCTGTCTCTACTAAAAATACAAAATTAGCCGGGCGAAGTGGCACACATCTGTAATCCCAGCTACCTGGGGGGCTGAGGCAGGAGAACTGCTTAAATCCATGAGGGAGAGGTTGCAGTGAGCCAAGATCATGCCACTCCACTCCAGCCTGGGCAACTGCTTAAACCCATGAGGGAGAGAATTGCTTAAACCCGTGAGGGAAAGAATTGCTTAAACCCATGAGGGAGAGGTTGCAGTGAGCCAAGATCATGCCACTCCACTCCAGCCTGGGCAACAAGAGCAAAACTCCATCTCAAAAAAATAGTTAAGATGGTAAATTTTGCCGGGCGCGGTGGCTCAAGCCTGTAATCCCAGCACTTTGGGAGGCCGAGACGGGCAGATCACGAGGTCAGGAGATCGAGACCATCCTGGCTAACATGGTGAAACCCCGTCTCTACTAAAAATACAAAAAAATTAGCCGGGCGAGGTGGCGGGCGCCTGTAGTCCCAGCTACTCGGGAGGCTGAGGCAGGAGAATGGCGTGAACCCGGGAGGCGGGGCTTGCAGTGAGCTGAGATCCGGCCACTGCACTCCAGCCTGGGCAACAGAGCCAGACTCCGTCTCAAAAAAAAAAAAAAGATGGTAAATTTTATGTATGTGTTTTTTACCCTGCAAGAAAAAAAAAAAAAAAAAACGTCCTTAAGCCTTGTAAAACTTTTTAGAGTTTCACTGATGTAAATAAACCAACACTTGGTAGAATTTGAAACAGTTAAAAATAAAATGAAAAAAAAAACAGCTATCGATATGGCTTGGATTTGTGTCCACACCCAAAGCTCATGTTGAACTGTAATCCCTAATGTTGGAGGTGGGGCCTGGTGGGAGGTGACTGGATCATGGGGGAAGATTTCTGATGAATGGTTTATCACCATCCACTTGGTATTGTTCTCACAACAGGGAGTGTGTTCTCATGAGATCTAGTTGTCTAAAAGTGTGTGACATCTCCCTACTCTCTCTCTCTCTTGCTTCTGCTCCTGCCATGTAAGACACCTGCTCCTCCTTGGCCTTCTGCCATGATTGGAAGCTTCCTGAGGCCTCCCCCAAAGCAGAACCTGCTATGCTTCCTGTACAGCTTGCAAAATGGTGAGCCATTTAAACCTCTTTTCTTTATAAATGACCCAGTCTCGGGTATTTCTTTATAGCAATGCAAGAACAGATTAATACGGCTACCTAAAAGTTCAAGAAGTTAGAGAAACAGAAAGCTGTATATCTGCCTAGCCTAGAAATATGCTCTTATAGTTCCTTTATCTGGGTTTCTTAAATTTTATTTTGAGTTCATTGAATCCTCTAAAGCGCCAAGGCTTTCATCATCATGCCCATAACTGTGGCAGCAGGATTGTAGGATTGTAGGGACTATGAGAGAAGAGTTTCTGGCAAGTGGTTTCTCAAACGAGTTTCAACATACTAGAGTTGTGTTATTTTCCACGTTGAACATTTCCGTGAAACGAACAGTCAAGGGTCAACTTAGTATCTCCAGCCATCAGAACCAAGTCTGAAATGGGCAAGAACAGGCTCTGAACACATACAAAGCCAGCAACCAGCTTTGGGGTTACAATGGAGTCTGAGACAAAGATGTTCCCCTTTTTTGGAGTCTCCTTCTCAGGAGGTTAGGGTTACTTTCAGCACCAGAAGAATGTTTATCAAGTCCTCTGTTCTCAGACAGCAGTGGGATTATTTGAATCGTTACCTTACCTTAAAATCATTACCTCTACCTTAAAATAAAAAATATCATATCACACTTAATACATTTTAGCAGGTTGGTGAGATCTATAAGGTTTGAGGTTGAAGGGTAATCAACATCCCTTCTGACAGCTCAACAGAAAACAAACGTTCCTGAGGGGCAGATCCTTCAGAGCAAGGTTTCTATGACTCAACACTATTAACTAGGGGCCAGAAAATTCTTTCTCTTGGGGGGCTGTCCTGTACACTGGATGCTAATGTTCAGCAGCGTTCCTCCCTGCCTCTACCCACTAGATGCCAGTTGCTCAACTCTCCCTCTCCCCTGCAAGGCGTGATGATCAGAAACGTCTCCAGACAATGGCTCCCCAGTTAAGAGCACTGAGTTAGGGGTGAAGAGCAAGAGACATCTCCACAGTCAGACTGTCGGGGTTCACCACCTTCAGTCTGAACACAGGAGAGCATGCTGGCAACTTATGTGTGTGAGAACACTTGCTGGAAAGCTAAAGCCGTCTTTACACCTTCATTTCCACTGAGGAAAAATCAAGAGCTGTTGGAACATTCATTGGCACCCACTGAAGCAACAAATCCCTGTGGCAGAACAGGGCTGAAAAAGGTGTAAGTAAGTTCTAGAAGAAAAAGGTATAAGAAAATGTAACCTTGAAACTCAAAACAGAGAAGTGTAGGAGAATGGGAGAAAACAAAAGTACTTATTGGGTTTTAAATATTTTTTTAAAATTAGTTTTAGGGCTGGGCACAGTGGCTCCCGCCTGTAATCCCAGCACTTTGGGAGGCCGAGGTGTGTCGATCACTTGAGTCCAGGAGTTTGAGACGAGCCTGGGTAACATAGTGAGACACTGTCTCTACAAAAAAATACAAAAATTAGCCAGGCATGGTGACACAAGCCTGTAGTCCTGGCTACTTGGAAGGCTGAGGTAGGAGGATAAATTGAGCCCAGAAGATCGAGGTTACATAGAGCTGAGATTGCATCACTGCACTTCAGTCAGGGCAACAGAGTGAGACTCTGTCTCTAAAAACACAAATAAAATAAAATACAGTAAAAACTAGTTTTATTTAATTTATAAAGTAAGTTTGATTTTTACTTTTTAATTCTTAATTTTTAATTTTAATATTTATTTTGATATTTTTATTTTACAAAGTTTTACTTTTAAAATAAGTTTATTTAAAAGTTTTATTTTTAATTTATAAAATAAAGTCAGTTTTAAATAGTCTCAGCAAAAAAGAAGGTGGGCAGAAACCTTGCTTGTTCTACTTTATAAATAGTAGCTTATCAACCGGCAGTCAGTGAAACACTAAACCCAAAATTTGCCTCATTGTGTCATGGAGATTATGCTGCAAGGGAGAAACCTGCCAAGCCCCTTCCAAGAGGTGCTATGTGCCAGCCCAATCCCCAAACGCTGCCAAGCCACAGAGTGCTTTCTAGGCTGGTGACGGGCCCCGGTGCCAGCTAGATGCCCGTATGCTCTGGGATGGAAACAGAAAGGAGCTCATTTCACTGCTCTCAGAGAGCTGGAGTGCAGAGGACCTTAGAACTCAAGTGCCCCAGAAGCTTCAAGGGTTTAGCGGCGAGTGCACTTCTTTCCCCACCAAACGAAATTCTTGGCACAATATGTAACACATGCAGATGCATTATAATACCACACAGGTAGTTATATATTCATACAGTATTTATTAAATGCTTACTAGTGACTGGGTACCGGTTCTAGGAGTTGGCAGTATAGTCCCTGCTCTCAGGAAGCTCATATTTTAGTGGATTTTTTTAAATCAAACTCGGCATCCAGAAAATTCCACCTAAACCGGCTACGTTCCAAAACCTGCACTGATCTAGTCCAGTCCTTGTACTTTCCTGATGTGAAAACTGAGGCCCAGAAAGGTTAGGTGATTTGGCTCAAGGACAAATCTAGTGACAAGCATCAGTGGTGCATCAAAAAACACATCAGTGCAAACAACTCAGCAGTCTGGAAGAGGAAGGAGCTAGTAACTCATCCTCTGGGTTCCACACTTCTCTATCTACTGTGCAATATACTAACAGACACTTGAGACAAGTAAATGAAGTCATCGTTAGTAGCTTTAAAAAACACTCTACTCCATCTCAAAAACAAACAAACAAACAAAAAAATGCTCTGCTGATCCTAGTAAGAAGGCAGTTAGGTCTCTCAGAGTCTAATAATACATTTTGAAAAGTATCCATCATGACAGTTAAAATGAAAAGCCGGCACATGTTGCATTAACCCTGGGGTGGCCATAAAACTGGTGCCCTTGGCTGGACGCAGTGGCTCACGCCTGCAATCCCAGCACTTTGGGAGGTGAAGGTGGGCAGATCACCTGAGGTCAGGAGTTCGAGACCAGCCTGACCAATATGGAGAAACCCCATCTCTACTAAAAATACAAAATTAGCCGGGCATGATGGCAAATGCCTGTAATCCCATCTACTCGAGAGGCTGAGGCAGGAGAATCGCTTGAACCCGGGAGGCAGAGGTTGCAGTGAGCTGAGATCATGCCATTGCACTCTAGCCTGGGTAACAAGAGTGAAACTCCATCTCAAAAAAAAAAAATATATATATATACACACACACACATATATATATGTATATATAATATATTAGCTGGGCATAGTGGCACGTGCCTGTAATCCCAGCTACTTGGGAGGCTGAGGCAGGAGAATCACTTGTACCAGGGAGTCAGAGGTTGCAATGAGCCGAGATCACGCCACTGCACTCCAGTCTGGTTACAGAGCAAGACTCCATCTTAAAAAAAAAAAAAAAAAGTCTGGTGCTCTTGAACAGCTACAGGCTGTGCTATGGTAATGCCCACCCCTGATCTACCTCCCTTCCCCCGCTTCTGGAAGCAGCCGACTAAATCACCCCACACGCAGATTCAACCACTGGCCGCTCTCCCCACAAACCACATCACAGAAAGGGCTCACTACTCAAAAGAACACCTCTGACTCACTGCACTGCCCAGTAACAAGATGTTTCTCTTTCAAGGTGGTTAGTCTAGCAACAAGGGCTCTGTACAAGGAAAAACTTGCACACTTCACCTACCCTAGATCCCATAAAATCCTGTTCTTTAGGATTCACAGTGTTCAATACAAGATGATTATTTCAAGCCTTTCTAACATTTTTCACATAAATACATAAATCAGAAAATGAAATGTCAGACAACAGGCCTCTGGTTTGGAAAACCACAGCTGTACCCGGATAGTACCAGTGCTCAGAGGCAGAATCGGGGAAGGGGAAGGGGAAAGGGAGGCAGAGGCCCACACTAACCTCTCAGGACACGCATCCCTCCTACAGGGTCACCCTCACTCCTCTAACCCACCCTGTGTTCTGGATGCCTGGTGGTGACGTGAAAGTTCTGGTTTACCAGCTTTTTTCTTGGAGTAGCAGCTGCACTGTTTTCGACAGCTGAGAAAACACTTTTTCTCACAGTTAACTTTAGCCTTCATCATCCCTCCGACTTCAGGAAACCTTCTTCCCAGCTCTGCCCTCTTTTCATCCTTGAAATTCATCTTCTTCTTCCACTTATAGCTTGAAGTGGAAGGAATGAATAGGTGTGTGCCTTTCCCCCAAACAAATAGCCACTGCTCATTGCCTTTTCAAGTAAGCACTGCCAGACGCCCAGTGGGTTTTATCAGCACCCCTCCACCCACTTCTGAAACAGTTCCTCATTCCAAGGCAAGCTGGCACAAAGCCCTAGACAGCCTTTGTGAGGATGCCTGCATTCAAGTACCAGCTGCCTCGATGGCACCACCTGGCAGAGAACTGTCATGCAATTACCCCCTCACCCCCAGCTTGAGAAACTCCTATTTATGTTCTTAAAATACATTTGCAAGAGGAACCAGGGCCAAATGAAGGTGCTTATCATACTTATTTCTTCTATCATCAACAGAAATGAAAATAACCTTACATCACCACCCACCAACCTTTACCTTTTTGTTTTTTCATTCAGAGTATTGGCTGCACAACCAAATATGGGAGTACAGAGATAGCAGCAAGTCACAGACCAGGCGCGGTGGTTCACGCCTGTAATCCCAGCACTTTGGAGGCCAAGGCTGGCGGATCACCTGAGGTCAGGAGTTTAAGACCAGCCCGGCCAACATGGCCAAACCCTGTCTATACTAAAATCACAAAAAAACTAGCTCGGTATGGTGGCATGTGCCTGTAATCCCAGCTACTCAGGAGGGCAAGGCAGGAGAATTGCTTGAACTCGAGAGGCGGAGGTTGCAGTAAGCCCAGATACCGTCACTACACTTCAGCCTGGGCGACAGGGCGCAACTGTCTCAAAAAAAAAAAAAGAGAGAGATAGAAACAAGTAACTTGTTCATGTTAGCAGTGGTGTTCCCTTTACTTTTTAAAATTACAAGGCAGAAGTCTTCTATCAGCCCTAGATTGTGAAGACCAGCACCCCGGCATCAAAATCAAACACAATGGACCTCAATGCCAGGCTGACTGAACGAATTGTTATTGGGCTGCAGAGTAAACAGGCCGAAGGGGGAGGCTGTTCAGGAAGCAGATCTTAATTACTGTTATTTGTTCAGTCAAACCTAGCATTTATTTCTCCAGTCAGCTGGGTGGAGTGGATGTTGGACTGGGCAAAGAAGGCTCCTTTGAAGATTCTGGATCTTTCTCACCCTTCCTTCCTTCCCCTGCAAGGAAATCCAAGGCCTCAACACTCAGGGAGCCCCAAGTGGAGAGCCAGTTTGGGGCCAGGACACACCTGACTGATGGTGCCTCTGAGGTGGGAGTCTCTGCTCTCCATGCAGAGAAAGGAATCTGAGGGCTCCCAGACAGGAGCCTGAGGGGTGAAGCAGCGAGGGGGGCAATCAAGTAGTAACTGAAAAAAAAAAAGGACTCTGATGTGGTGGTGGGAGTGGTGGCGGGAGGAGGGGTGGCCTGGGGAGATGGAGGAGCCTGCTGGAGTGACAGCAGCAGAGGTTTGGGAGGAGTGTGGATGTGAGCATGAGACAGCAGGGAAGAAATGGTGTCTTGAGCAGTGTAGATGAGGGAAAAGAGCCAGGAAGTGGAGGAAGCCCCTCAAAACAGGTCAGCCCTGAGCAGAACAAAAGCAGAGACTGCCTCACTCCAGGAGCAGAGAGCACTCAGCCATGCTAGGGACCTTGGCTCAATGGCACTCCAAAGGGGACTCAGGAACAGCTGCCTGGGCATCACGGGGAGTCTCAGGCTCCATCCCAGACCTGCTGAAGCAGAACTGGAGCCTACAGGGTTTAAAAACAAAAACAAAAACAAAACCTCCCCAGGGGATCATCTGACATCAGCCGACAGCAGACACCTTTAACTAACAATCCTGTGTTCAAGTGATGATAACACGCCGCACACCCACCAGCCAGCTGCCCTAGCTCTTCACTCAGAAGGGCCCTTTGGTGATGGCAAATAACGAAAGCAAGTTTCCAGTGAGATCACACATGACTTCACTATAACAGGTAAGGGAATCACGAGAGAGTAGTATGCAGTCTCTGAAAAAGGTGTCTGTAATTCAACCTGGAAAAAATGCTAACGGACACATCCTTGGGAAAGATGAATACACAAAACTATTAACCAGGATTATGGGATGTTAGATGGCCTTCGTGTACTTTGTCTATGTTTTCAAGGTTTAACATTAAGCATGAATTTCCTAAGTTTCTTAAATGAACAGAAAACTGCAATATTTTAATAGGTAAAGAATTAAAGAGTAGAAAAAAAGTAAAAAGCCTATTTAATTTGCTACCCACCATACAGGATATGTTTCGTTGTCTGTAAAATGCATTCCATTGGTCTACATTAAAAAGCAAGACAACTTTGGCAAAAAAAAAAAAAAAAAATCAATGAACATCAAAAGAAAATAAATACTATAAAATGAGTTTTGAGGCTACCTTTAATGGCCAGACACGGTGGTTCAAGCCTACAGTCCCAGCACTTAGGGAGGCTAAGGTGGGTCTCTTGAGCCCAGGAGTTCGAGACCACTCTGAGTGACACAGGGAGACATCAGCTCTACCAAAAAAAATTTTTAATGAGCTAGGCATGGTGGTGCCCATCTGCAGTCCCAGCTACTTGAGAGGCTGAGGCAAGGAGAATCACTTAAACACAGGAGGTGGAGGCTGCAGTGAGGTGTGATCACACCACCACACTCTAGCCTAGGTGACAAAGTGAGACTTTGTCTCAAATAATAATAATAGCTTTAATACAAATGGTCCCAAGCTCACTCTCTGGGGTAAGCACTTTCCAGACCCTGAGGAACACACACAGAGGACCTAGAGGAAAATCTGCTGCGCTGTGCTCCCTGAAGAAGAATCACCCCCACTTGGCAAGTGTGGATGGGCCACTGTTTCAGGGTAATTTCTCAGTGACCGGACAAAGCTTTGCTGAATCATTATCTCCTGTTATTACCTCACTTCATCACTGATAAGTTAGGTGTCTACAAGGAGACTCGGGAAATGTGATATGGTGGCCTCTGAAACAGAGATTTACTCCATAAGAGCAAAACTGGACCACATGGGGACCAAATCCAAAATTGTGACCTCACCAGATCCAAACCAGAAGTTTTGGCGGTGATCTTTGTGTGTGTGTGTGTGTGTGTGTGTGTGTGTGTGTGTGTGTTTGAGATGAAGTTTTGCTCTTGTTGCCCAGGCTGGAGTACAATGGCGTGATCTCGGCTCACTGCAACCTCTGCCTCCCGGGTTCAAGCAATTCTCTTGACTCAGCCTCCCAATTAGCTGAGATTACAGCGGCGCAACGCCACACCCAGCTAACATCTGTATTTTTAGTAGAGACTGGGTGTCACCATGTTGCCCAGGCTGGTCTCAAACTCCTGACAGACCCAAACACAACTTTTTGAGTACCTGTTTTGTGCAACATATACTTCACTAGTTTCTTTATATATGTTACAGAATTTAATGTTTATCACAGCCCTACGTTGTTATCATCTACCTCTATTATAATGAGAAAGTGTATCAAATAACACAGACATACCTAGTAAATAGAACTGGAATTTCTGCCTCAGTCAGGTGACTCTGAAGTCCATTTCTCTGCAATACTTTATGTTTAATGATTGGTGTAACACCTTGATCATGCCTTCACAACCTTCCTCTCATTCTATCCTTATAACCACTCCACAAGGCAGGCAGGGAGAATAGCATTATTCCCAACATAGAGACAAATGTGAAGCCTGGATAAGTTACCTTATTTTCGGAACTCATTCTCCTCCTTTCTAATAGCACCCTGCTGGGTGAGCGCAATGAGCAGCAAAGCCTTGATGGTGCTGACAGAGGAGACCAGCAACACCCAAAAAGACAAAGACAGCAAGCTTTGCTGCTTCCATACTGCCTTGAAAGAGTAGGGTTATCCCATGCACCTGTGTAAAATGCACTCACCATGCACACGTGTGCATACGCAAGGGCAGAGAACAAAGCCCTAAAGACAGAACCAAGTCCCAGAGCCCCAGTTCTATTTCAAAGTGTCAAACTTTGCAGCACATTCAACAATTTAAGGAGGCAGAGAAATATATTCTGTGCCTCCATCAAAACACCAAAATTCAAGATGGGAGTGTCTTTGGTAACCAAGGAGATCCTTCTAACCCAGCACTCATTATAAGTAATAGTTACCTACCATTTTTTAAGTACTTCCTATGTATCAAGGCACTACTCTAAGGTGCTTTCAAGACCTTTCATTTAATTGCCCTAAAGGAAAAAAAACAAAACAAAACACCCCCCTACCTTTTTGAGAGTCTGGCTCTGTTCCCCCAGGCTGGAGGGCAGTGGCCCGATCTCAGCTCACTACAACCTCCAACTCCCAGTTCAAGCAATTCTCGTGCCTCAGACTCCCAAGTAGCTGGAGTACAGGTACACACCATGACGCCAGGCTAATTTTGTGTATTTTTTAGTAGAGATGGGCTTTTGCCATGTTACAGGCATGAGCCACTGCACCCGGCCAAAAATAACCCTTTGATAGAAGTATCACAATCTCCATTTGACAGATGAGGAAACCTGAGTCTCAGAGGTTAACCAACTTTCCAGAAGCCACTTTGGGATAAACCAGAATCCTAATCTCTGATTCCAAAGCCCAACAGGGTTCTAAAACCAGTTTTCCTTTGCCAGATCTCAGGATATCTGGAATATACTGTTTTGACCCCTCCTCCACCTACTCCCGTAGAGAAACATAAATTCAAGAGAGACCCTAAAGCAGGTGCATGCACCCACAGCAGTCAGAAGAGTCCACTGGATGCTGCATCTCCCTCACCTGCCCCTCCTGAGGGCTAGTCCTGACCTTTAGATGTGCCATTCCCAACGCTTGCTGTGAGAACACAGCACAGCCTTGGGCATCCCACCACTGTTCCAAAAGCCATTCTTCATTCTTCTTGCAATTTGTGGCAGTGATACTAATAATAATTTTTTTAAATAATAGGAAATTGCATTGTGCATTTTCTAGGTGCCAGGTAAGGTCCTCAGTTCTTAGCATGGATTCATTTCATCCTCCAACAATCCCACAAAGTAAATACTCATACTGCCATATTTTCACAAATAAGACAGGATTATTACTTGAATTTTTGGCATAATATGCCCTACTTTTTCTTTTTTTGAGATGGAGTCTGGCTCCGTTGCCCAGGGCTGGAGTGCAGTGGCGTGATCTCAGCTCACTGCAATTCCACCTCCCAGGTTCAAACAATTCTCCTGTCTCAGCCTCCCGAGTAGCTGGGATTATAGGAGCCCCCTCCACCACGCCCGGCTAATTTTTGTATTTTTAGTAGGGACAGGGGTTTCACTATGTTGGCCAGGCTGGTCTCGAACTTCTGACCTAAGGTGATCCACCCGCCTCGGCCTCCCAAAGTGCTGGAATTACAGGCATGAGCCACCACGCCTGGCCTATGGCCTACTTTTATAATCAGAAAAAATTTTATAAGCTATACTGACAGAAAAATGAGGAAAAGACAAAATAAATAGAGAAAACATAAAGGAAGAAAAGAGAGAAAAAGGAAAATAGAATTCCGTTTTTCTCACAAATGAGAAAACTGAGGTCTCTCCTAAGGTCGACATAGGAACTCAGTCAGCCAGGCCCTAAACTCTTTCCTGTGCTGCTATGGTGCCGTCTCTAGAGCAGAGCTGTCTCTAGAGAGTCACAGCACACCTCATAATAAAACTGTGTTTACAGCCGGGAGCAGTGGCTCACGCCTATAATCCCAGCACTTTGGGAGGCCCAGGCAGGTGGATCACTTGAGGCCAGGAGTTTGAGACCAGCCTGGACAATATGGTGAAACCCCGTCTCTACTAAAAATACAAAAAAAAAAAAATTCGCATGTGTAGATGTTTATTTTTAGATTGACTATCTGATTTTTGCAGTCAATCATTTGAAAGTTACAAATTCAAAAACTAGCCAGGGTGGGGGCGAACACCTGTGGTCCCAGCTACTCAGGAGGCTGAGGCATGAGAATCACTTGAACCCGGAAAGCAGAGGTTGCAGTGAGCCAAGATAGTGCCACTGCACTGCAACATGGACAACAGAGTGAGACTCTGACTTACAAAAAAGAAAAAGACTGTGTTTACACAGAGTAAGAAGGTTTAAAAGTTTCTAGCAATTATTCTGGACTTTGGTTAAAAGTACAGACAGTTGGCCGGCATGGTGGCTCACATCTGTAATCCCAGCACTTTGAGAGGCCAAGGTGGGTGATCACTTGAGCCCAAGAGTTCGAGACCAGCCTGGGCAACATGGCAAAACCCCATCTCTACAAATAACATGAAAAAAAAAAAATAGCCAGGCATGGTAGCATGCACCTGTAGCCTCAGCTACCCAGGAGACTGAGATGGGAGGATCACCTGACCCTGTGAGGTCAAGAAGGCTACAGTGAGCTATGATCTCGGCACCACACTCCAGCCTGGGCAGCACAGTGAGGGAGGGAGGGAAGGAGGGAAAAGAGGGAGAGAGGGAGGGAGGAGGGGAGGGGGGGAAGGAAGGAAGGAAAAAATGTATAGACACTTGGCATAAAACAGAGTGAAAACTGAGTTTGGCACTTGTAGTGTGTATAAAATTTGAATCACAATCCAAATCTTTCATCATTGCCTTTCTCTTTACACTATTAAGAATTTTTATTTTTGTTTAAGAAAGGGTCTCATTCTGTTGCCCACACTGAAGCGCAATGGTGCAACCATAGCTCTTTGGAGCCTTGAACTCCTTGCCTCAAATGATTCTCCTGCCTCAGCCTTCCAAGTACTTAGGACTACAGGTACATGCCACCATGCCCTGCTAGTTGTTTTATTTTATTTTTTGTTTGCTATACTCCCCAGGCTGGTTTTAAACTCCTAGCCTCAATCCCAAAGCACTGGGATTACAGACATGAACCACCATCCCCAGCCAAGATAAAAATTTTAAGTTGCCTGCACAAAATGTCCATGTCTAAAATTTCCCACGTAATTCATGTTTTTTTCTTGTTGATAGCATTAGAATACCTCACACTCTAATATAAATGAAAAGATTATTCCAAACTCTTCAAAGTTAACTATAACAAGAAACAAGAACAAAAGAAAAAGGTGGAAAACAAAAACTATATTTAGGTTTAAAACAAATTTAGTGATAAATTCAGAAAATGTCCTTTTTCTCAAAATACCACCAATATTTTACATACTTTTTTTTTTTTGAGATGGAGTTGCCTAGGCTGGAGTGCAGTGGTGCGATCTCGGCTCACTGCAACCTCCGCCTCCTGAGCTCAAGCGATTCTTGTGCCTCAGCCTCCCCAGTAGCTAGGATTACAGGTGCACGCCACCATGCCCGGCTAATTTTTGTATTTTTAGTAGAGATGCAGTTTCACCATGTTGGCCAGGCTGGTCTCTAACTGCTGACCTCAAGTGATCCACCTGCCTCAGCCTCCCAAAGTGCTGGGATTGCAGGGGTGAGCCACCATGCCTGGCATTTTACATACTTACATACTTTTTTTTTTTTTTTTGCGCTACTTTAACATCTCAGAATCCTCTTTTCAGAGGCTGCAAAAAACGAAATAGTTTTGCAACCAACTTTTAAAGTTATTGAGTAACTAAAAGTGATCAATATAAACAAACTAGAATTTGAACTCGCCTACATTGAACATTCATTGTTTAAGTCAACACTAGGAAAGGGTAAAAGTAAACAACAGAAACTTGCTCTCTAACGTAGGGAGAAATCTCTTGGCCAGTGAAGCAATACAAAAACACAGACATTCCGCTTACAGGAACTAATTAAAAAGAAAAGGAAAAAACAAAACACAGACCTGTTCAGCCATATAAAGTTATAATGATGAACATCTGTAAAGATCACATGAAATCACCCATGTAAAGTGCTCAGCACATGTGCCTGGCCCATACGTGTTTAATGTTAGCTTGTATACATGCTCATTTCATTCAGTACAAGGCTACTTAAATGCTCTGTGCCTCTGCTGCCTCATACAAACAGACACAACAGTAGTTCTTACATCATAGGATTATTAAGACTGAGAATGTTTTCAAGGCACTTAGAACGTTAATTGTCAATATTATTCTTAGTGTCCTTGAAAAGGAAGGCCAGAGGTTTACAGGGCTGGGATCTAAACCTAGTCACTCCAAAGTAGCAGCATCTCATTTCCTCAAACTCTGGGAGATTTACCTAGTTGCCAGTTCTCCTCCCACTGCTCAGGAAATTCCCAGGGCAGAAGGAACCCAAGGGACTCGCTCCCTCTTGGAGGCTCAGCCTGCTCCAGGAACTTGCAGCTCTAGCATCCCCAACTCCATCACTCAAACCTCACACCTGACCAAAAAGCTACTGGCCGGGCACAGTGGCTCATACCTGCAATCCCAACACTTTGGGAGGCTGAGGCAGGCAGATCACTCGAAGTCAGGCGTTCAAAACCAGCCTGGTCAACATGGTGAAACCCTGTCTCTAGTAAAAATACAACAAAATTAGGTATGGTGGCACGCACCAGCTACTCAGGAGGCTTAGATAGGAGAATCATCTGAACCCAGGAGGGAGAGGTTGCAGTGAGCCACAATCCCGCCACTGCATTCCAGAGCAAGACTGTCGAAAGAAAGAAAGAAGGAAGGCAGGCAGGCAGGCAGGCAGGCAGGCACGAAAGAAGAAAGAAAGAAAGAAGGAAAGAAGGAAAGGAAGGAAAGGAAGGAAAGGAAGGAAAGGAAGGAAAGGAAGGAAAGGAAGGAAGGAAGGAAGGAAGGAAGGAAGGAAGGAAGGAAGGAAGAAATTATGGCTCTTTGAATTTGTTTGCCAACTACTGATTTGCCTTTTCAAAGGGGGCTTGCGGGAAGTTTTATAACCATGTAAAACAAATAATAGTGCAACAACGGCAGCCATTCTCATTTATGCAGCACACTCCCTTCCAAGTGCTGTCACAGACTCTGTGACACCAGCACAATCTCTCCCAATCTGTCAGGTATTACTGTTGTTATTATTTTTCTCCTCTGTAGCAGTTGGGAAACTTGAACTCTAGGAAATAAATTGCCTAAGGTCACAGCTTCTTGGTGGATGGAGTACAGTGGCACGATCACAGCTCACTGCAGCCTCGACATCTTGGGCTCAAGCAATCCTCCCTCCTCAGCCTCCCAAGTAGCTGGAACTACAGGCGCACACTTCCAAGCTGGCTACTATTTGTATTTTTTGTAGAGATTGGGTTTTGCCCAGGCTGGTCTCGAACTCCTGGCTTCAAGCAATCCTCCCACCTCAGTCTCCCATGCGGTAGGATTACAGGTGTGAGCCACTGCAACAGTCCCAGGTAATTTCAAAGCCAGTATTTTTAACTACCTCACCAAATTGAAAGTGGAAAAGAGAAAAAGGGAATAGTACTTTTAAAAAACAGTAACTATAGAAAACTCAATCAAAATTCATTTTCCAATTAAGTTATTGCTTAGTAAATGAAAATATTAAATAAAGAACCGGCTACTGCGCCATATGGCAAGGAAGTGTACTTCAGTGCTGACAACTCCATTACTCAGGAGAACAGTTTAACTGTGATATATGGATGGCTCCAGTGACCACTGCCACTGTATTTATAATTTGTGATCTGTATAAACAAAATCATTTCTCATGCCTGTAACAGCATCTACTGCAGGCCTTTGTTACTTACACTTAAATCTCTGTAAATATTTAAATCTCATGGTCACAAAAAAGATGAGTCAACCATCTAAGAATGACTGGTCACCAGTTCCCAAAACACAACCTCCAGCGTCATGACCACCAGCCCCAGTAGGCCTAAATTCCAGATGAATAATTCTTCCAACATACAGTCAAATTAAAAAAAAAAAAAAAATCAATAGAATTGAAAGCCCAGAAATAAACCTTAACACTGACAGTCAACTAATTCTGCCAAGATAATTCAACTGGGAAAGAACAGTCTTTTCAACAAATGTTGGTGGAACTGGATATTCAAATGCAAAACAATGAAGTTGGACCCTTTCCCTATATCACAGATAAAAATTAACTCATTAAGAATGGCCAGGTGCTGTGGCTCATGCCAGTAATCCCAGCACTTTGGGAGGCCAAGATGGGAGGATTACCTGAGCCCAAGAGTTGGAGACCAGCCTGGGCAACATAGTGAGATCCCATCTCTATAAAATATCAAAAAGTGAGCCAAGTGCGATGGCATGCACCTGTGGTCCCAGCTACATGAGAGGCTGAGACAGGGGAATCACTTCAACCTGAGAGTTCAGGGCTATAGTGAGCCATGACTGTGCCACCACACTCCAGCTTGAGAAACAGACTAAGACTCCATCTTTAAAAAAAAACAAAAAACAAAAACGGCCAGGCAAGGTGGCTCATGCCTGTAATCCCAGCACTTTGGGAGGCCGAGGCGGGCAGATCACGAGGTCAGGAAATCGAGACCATCCTGGCTAATACCATAAAACCCAGTCTCTACTAAAAATACCAAAAAAAAAAAAAATTAGCCAGGTGCGCTGGCGGGCACCTGTAGTCCCAGCTACTCGGGAGGCTGAGGCAGGAGAATGGCGTCAACCCAGGAGGTGGAGCTTGCATTGAGCCAAGATCGCACCACTGCACTCCAGCCTGAGCAACAGAGCGAGACTATCTCAAAAAAAAAAAGTGGAAACAAACGATCATCAGCTGAGAAACGGGTTTAAGTAAAGTGTGGTAAAAGGAATGAAGTACCTGGCGGGGCACAGTGGCTCACACCTGTAATCTCAGCACTTTGGGAGGTCAAGGTGGGCGGATCACGAGGTCAGGAGTTTGAGACCAGCCTGGCCAATATAGTGAAACCCCATCTCTACTAAAACTATGAAAATTGGCTGGGCATGATGGCACACGCCTGTAGTGCCAGCTACTCAGGAGGCTGAGGCAGGGGAATCGCTTGAACCGGAGAGGCAGAGGTTGTGGTGAGCCAAGATTGTGCCACCACACTCCAGCCTGGCGACAGAGTGAGACTCCGTCTCAAAAAAAAAAACAACAAAAAAAAAGAAGTACTGACACATGCTATAACATGGATGAACCTTGAGAACATACTAAGTTAAAGAAGTAGTCCTAAAGACTATACATTATATGGTTTCATTAATAGGAAATGTCTACGAAAGTCCATAGAGACAGTGAGTAGATTAACAATTGCCAAGACTCTGAGGGAGTCTGGGAGGGAACTGGGAGTGACTGCTAATAAGCATAGAGGTGACAAAAACTAAGTTGTCATGATGGTTCCACAACTCTGCACATATACTATAAAACCACTGAATTGCACACTTCAAATGACTGGGCTGTATGCTATGTGAAACTACTTTTTACTTTATCAATAATTTCTTTAAGGCCGGGCACAGTGGCTCAAGCCCGTAATCCCAGCACTTTGGGAGACCAAGGCGGGCGGATCATCTGAGGTCGGGAGTTCGAGACCAGCCTGACCAACATGGAGAAACCCTACCTCTACTAAAAATACAAAAAATTAGCAGGGGGCGTGGTGGCGCATGCCTGTAATCCCAGCTACTCAGGAGGCTGAGGCAGGAGAATCGCTTGAACCCAGGAGGTGAAGGTTGCAGTGAGCCAAGATCACACCATCGTACTCCAGCCTGGGCAACAAAAGCAAAACTCCATCTCAAATAATAATAATAATAATAATAATTTCTTTAGTTAAAAATAACCTAATAGCCATTTTAGGATAAGTTTTTAAAAAACCTCAAATAATAATTTTAAAATCACTTGGTTGGACATCTCTGCTCATTGGAGAAGTAAAAGTGTGGACATCTCTCCAATGTCACTTTAAGAATAAAAATAAAACTAGGACTTTTTTTTTGGAACGCTTGTTAATTTAAATAGGAATAAAGTATTCCCAAAGGCAAATTCCCAGGACTTTAGGAGCTGAAATTGCTTCATGTGTTTCTTATTAGTCTGCTATAAAATGCTTTGTAAAGTTTACAGAAAGGATTTTATAGATCTTTCAATTTTTACTTTTTTTTTTTTTTTTTTTTTTGAGACAGAGTCTCGCTCTGTCACCCAGGCTGGCGTGCAGTGGCATGATCTCGGCTCACTGCAACCTCTGCCTCCCGGGTTCAAGCGATGCTTCTGTCTCAGCCTCCCGAGTAGCTGGGACTACAGGTGCCCGCCACCATGCCCAGCTAATTTTTGTATTTATAGTAGAGACAGGGTTTCACCATATTGGCCAGGCTAGTCTCAAACTCCTGACCTTGGGATCCATCCGCCTCAGCCTCCCAAAGTGCTGGGATTACAGGCGTGAGTCACCGTGCCCGGCCCCAACTTTTACGTTTAAGAGATTGCCCATTTGAAATGGCTGAATCTTAGCACCAGAGCAGTCATTTCTCCAGCAATTTTCCTGTCTTGTACCAAAGCAGCCCTTTGAATACTTCCTAATAATCCACAGCCAGCTGGAGCACTTGACAAAGACTGATCTGACAGTTTAATCTTAGCACCATTTTTTTCAGGATTGGCATACCCTTTTTTTTTCCCAGTTCCATTTACCTCACTACACTTAAGAAAAATCTACATTTACATATGTAAATTGTGAACAATGTTGATAAAAATTACACCACATATTCATACCAGTTGTGCAACCAAATTGATGTTTCCTTTCTAATGCAAAAATGGGTTAAACTCTGTTATCTCCAAACCTACTTCTAAACACATCACACACTACCACCACTACCACCACAAAGGGCAGAGATGATATCACAATGAAAACAATGCTAGCAAATACAATTATAAAGCATGATGAATTTCGCACATTTAGGTTTGCTAAAATAAGCTTTAAAATTGTTGAATGAAAAACAAATGCCCCCAACATTATCCCCTACCCTCCAACCTCCTATTATTACTCTATTGCCATAACCACTGGTGGCAGCTTCTAGGGTATCTTTAAAACTCTCAGAATTCTTGTGTATATATGTATCTACATACATGGAAACATATGTGCCTTTCAAATTAGAAACCATAATTGGGTTCATCATAGACATAGTGTTCTTTAACCTCCTCTTTTTATAACCCCTACTTAACTAACACTGTTAGCTTGGCTACCTGTTCCTCTCTGTACATACAGATTTAACTTACTCTTTTTTTACTATGGTGAAACACACATAACATTAAACGTATCATCCTAACCATTTTTAAGTGTACAGTTCAGTAATGTTAAGTATATTCACATTGTTGTGCAACAGATTTCTATAACTTTTTCATTGTGCAGCACTGAAACACTATACCCACTAAACACTAGTTCTCCTTCCCACCTCCCCTGGGCCCTAGGGAACCACCTTTCTATTTTCTATGATTTTGACTACTTTAGACACTTCATATGAGTGGAATCATACAGTATTTCTCCTTTTGTGACTTTTATTATATACTTTTATTTCACTTAGCATAATGTCCTTGAGGTGCACCCACATTGTAGTATGTGACAAGTTTTCCTTCTTTATTAAGGCTGTATAATATTCCATTGTTAATTTCATCCTTTTTAACGGCAACATGATATTTCATTGTATGAAAGGCTAGTAACTTTTTATTTTAAATTAGTCTTCATTATCAGTGTTTAAGATGTTCCAAGTTTACTTCTAATACAATAGAAGAATTGCTAGACCCAAGAACATATTTATTATTCAAAGAGATTATGACAAAATAAATTATCCATAAGTGAACAAACAGAAATCCAGAAGAGTAGGTTTTTCTTTCAACTTTCTTTTCAACTTTGCCAATGAAAACTCTCTCATTTTTAATTGTAATTTTTGTTTTGTTTTGTTTTTGAGACAAAGTCTTGCTCTGTCGCCCAGGCTGGAGTGCAGTGGCATGATCTTGGCTCACTACAACCTCTGCCTCTTGGGTTCAAGCAATTATCGTGCCTCAGCCTCCTGATTAGCTGGGATTACAGGCATGAGCCACCGTGCTGGGTGAATTGTAGTTCTTAAATTATAAGTAAGACTGAGCATTTTCTCACGTTTGTTGGCATGTGCATTTTTTCCTAAATGATCCCTAACCTTTTAAATTTTTGTTATGTATCCTTTCTGTTGATTTATAAGAACACTGTGCAAATTAAGGCAAGTGGATCTCTGTTCTACGAATCACTGTGTGCCATTTAAGTTCTTTCTTTAATTTGGTTTATGGATCTTGTGTCTAGAAAAACCTTGGCCATTTTAGATTTTTTAAAAGGTCACCCATCTTTTCTCAATACTTTTAATGGACTCCTTTTTAACCCATTTTATCATGGTTAAATATTGGATCTACACATTACTTATTTTAATGGAAAGGGTGTGGAGCAAACTTCAAAGAAAGCTTACTGACAACTCACAATTTGGGTATCAGTATCCCAAGGAAGAGTGACAGTTCTCCCCATAACTACAACATCTAACATTTATGAACTCAAACTGTGGGCCAGTCACTGTTCCAAGTGCAAAATCCTATAAAGGAGATCCTAGGGATTACCCCATTTTACAGATGTACAAATTAAACAACCAACAGATGAAGTAACTGATCAAGGCACACCACCAGTAAATGGCTGAGAACATATTGGAACTCAGGCTTCCCATCACTTAGAACTGGCTCTTAACTTCTCTGCTACACCGCCTCTGAACTATAGGAACAAAAAAGCCTAAAAAAATCCACATCAAAAATATGTTTAAATTAATTCTCAGTAGGAAGCAGGTTTGTCCTTTTCCTCCCATCAAATACTTCGCGTAGCTTAAGTACTAAATCTTTTTTTTCCTTGAAACTGATTCTCGCTCTGTCGTCCAGGCTCGAGTGCGGTGGCATCTTGGCTCACTGCAACCTCCACCTCCCGGGTTCAAGCGATTCTCCTGCCTCAGTCTCCCGAGTAGCTGGGATTACAGGTGCACGCCACCACGCCCGGCTAACTTTTGTATTTTCAGTAGAGGCAGGGGTTTCACTATCTTGCCCAGGTCGGTCTCGAACTCCTGACCTCCGGTGATCCACCCTCCTCAGCCTCTCAAAGTGCTGGGATTACAGGCATGAGCCACCGCACCTGGTCCAGTGTTTCGTTTTCTTTTCTTTTCTTTCTTTTTTTTTTTGAGACGAGGTCTTGCTCTGTTGCCCAGGCTGGAGTGCAATGGTGCGTTGTCAGTTCGCTGCAACCTCCGCCTCCCGGGTTCAAGCGATTCTCCTGCTTCGGCCTCTCGCCATCATGACGGGCTTTTTTGTATTTTTGTAGGGATGGGGTTTCACCCTGTTGGCCAGGCCAGTCTGGAATTCCTGACCTCAGGTGATTCGCCCGCCTCAGCCTCCCAAGGTGCTGGGATTAAAGGTGTGTGCCACTGTCCCCGGTCCTAGTGTTTCTTTTCTGGGCAGTATCACTGCATGCCCCAGGGGCCAGGTGCATCCTTGGTAGTAAAGGCAGGGGTAGTGTTTTCACAAAGACTGGTGAGTGCTATTGGCATCTGGGGGTAACTTAAATATCAGCTATGCACAGGACTCCCTAATTGTTTTACAAACATGAAAAAGGAGAATGAAATGCTAAGAAGAGAAGTGGAGGGCTTTCTCTCTCTTTTTTTTTTTTTTTTGTTCATGTCTTTTTGTCATGTCACTCAGGCTGGGTTGCAGTGGTACGATCATGGCTCACTGCAGCTTCAACTTTCCAGCCTCAGGTGATCCTCCCACCTCAGCCTCCAGAGCAGCTGGGACTACAACTGCACGCCACCACGCCCGGCTAATGTTTGTATTTTTTTGTAGAGATGGGGTTTCACTATGTTGCCCAGGATGGTCTCGAATTCTTGGGCTCAAGCAATTCATCCACCTCGGCCTCCCAAAGTATTGGGATTACAAGCGAGAGCCACCTCTCCGCCATTGCCAGTTCTCTCTAATAATCAGAGAATACCCTCAAGCAATCCATAATGAAGGGCAAATGAAATAAGCATTTGTGTTCCTCTCAAGCACTGGGTCCAGCTATCTGCCACACCCCTCTTCTAGAAAGAAAAGAGAAAAAAAAAAGAAGTCAGGGAGTCAGCCCTGCTGGACCTCTTGCTTCCAAAAAATATGCAATCGGCCGGGCGCAGTGGCTCACACCTGTCATTCTAGCACTTTGGGGAGGCCAAGGCAGGCGAATCATGAGGTCAAGAGGTCGAGATCATCCTGGCCAACATGGTGAAACCCCGTATCTACTAAAAATACAAAAAATTAGCTAGGCATGGTGGCGGGCGCCTGTAGTCCTAGCTTCTTGGGTGGCTGAGGCAGGAGAATCGCTTGAACCTAAGAGGCGGAGATTGCAGTAAGCAGAGGTGGCACCACTGCACTCGCCTGGCGACAGAGCGAGACTCTGTCTCAAAAAAAAAAACAAAAGGAAAAAAGAAAAATTGCAATCCGTGGCAACCCTCATTCCTACCCGCCCTCTATCATAAGGAAATAATTTACAGCTTCATGCTTTTCAAAGCCTCCAGCCAGAAGCCGCTGCTAGGCAAAATGATTTGCATAAAGTGCCTCATTTAAATGGCCTCATGCCCCTTACTCAGCAACCTGCAACTTCCACCAACTACACTAATGGTGAGATAGTACAGTCTTAAAACCTGCTTTCTGTTAAATTCTATCATCCATGCATAGAGCAGAACTTTCTGGAAAATAACTGCTTGGGAGTTTAAGAGAAGGAAGGGAACAAAAAGTTTAAACTGATTTTATTACAACAAAATACAGCATAAAAACTCAACCCGAAACCAGGCATAGTGGCTCACGCCTGTAATCCCAGCATTTGGGAGGCTGAGGCAGGTGGATTGCCCGAGATCAGGAGTTCAAGACCAGCCTGACCAACATGGCAAAACCCCATCTCTACTAAAAATACAAAAATATGCTGGGCGTGGTGGCAGGCGCCTGTAATCCCACTACTTGGGAGGCTGAGGCAGGAGAATAGCTTGAACCCTGGAGGCAGAGGGGTAGAGGTTGCAGTGAACTGAGATCCTGCCACTACACTCCAGCCTGGGCGACAGAGCAAAACTCCTTCTCAAAGAACAAAAAAACCCCAATCCGAGATTCAAATAATCAAATCATAAGACTGTGTTTAAAATCCATAGCTATGAGCTCTTTGTTGAACTGTTCTGCAAACACAGCAGATTATCTTTGGGGAAGAGCCCAATATCCACTCATTCATGCTCTCATCATTTACCAAAGGCCAAGTGTGTACTGGGCACTGGGAAATAGAAACGCTAGGAGAGCACAGGGGCAGTACCTGCTGTGAGCTGATTAGTTGTGTGGCCTTGGAAGATACCCTGTGCTCCGGGACCTGTTTCCTGGAAATAACTTGTTAGGTGGAAATGCCACTGCCTTGAGGATCCTTCTAGTTCCAGAATTAAACTGTGACCTCCCAGATTCTCACAACCCCATGGACAGCCCATAAGCCATCTGAGAATGGCAACGCAGGACCTGGAGCAACGGGCATTATGCCCATCAGAAACCTCAGCAGCAGCTGTGAGACTTTCTCTGGCTGGCTGCCAACCAAAGACTTCCCACAATGGTTCTAATTTCAAACTGCCCGACCATTATCCTTAAAAACTATTGGAGTGTGCTAAAAGGTCTGGTATTTTTTCCCCTTTGTCAGCATGTCCCAATTTTCAGTTTATGGTTTGGGTGAATACTGGGGATCCTTTTTTTTCCATGTCAGATGGGTAATGTACCAACAACATGACAAGATTGAAGGGAAGCACATCTCACAGACAAGCATGAAAACCCAGTCATCATGCTTATGAACTACAAAAGAAATTGCATTCTTACAATCAGAAACAGAAACATCGATCCCATTGTGGTACCCTATGAGCCAGGAGCCACAGACCATGCCCACCTTCCACTCTGCCTCTTTTAACTTCATTATACAAAAATAGCTGTATCCCTCCCCAGGATATAGGCAAGTCACTGCAGCCTTGAGAGGCCAGCAGGAAGAAGGATTAAACCAGAGCTCCCTAAGGGCGAAGTAGAGCTGCCTCCAAAGATAGGAAGTTCCTGCCTCTGGAGTTGTTTATTACAGTAGAAGAAATCGAGCACAATTGGGTCAGAAGAGCAGAAGACCCTTCCAGTGCCAGTTTTCTGGGAGGTGGTCCAAAGGAAGTCACTGGGGCCAGCTCCCTCCCTCAGACAGCTAACAGGAGCAAGGCTTGGTCAGCCTTCCTGAAGCTCTGCAAGTCCAAGGTTTCTGAGCTATTTATTCTATACTGACTTTGAAAACACAAAATTGCTCCAACAGGATGGATATATTAGGAACAATTGGGCATAATAGGATGTGCATTTCTGTCTGTTGAGAAACACCAGGTAGAAAACTGCACCAAGCTGAATTGAGCTCCCTGGTAATACACAAAATGTACACAACTCAGCTCAACAAGTGCACTGAGTCACACCAAACATGTGATGTGACAACTTTCCATCCAATTCCAGATAACCCTCCTCCTGCTGCTTCCCAACTGCTCAAAAGCCTAACTCTCCAAACCCATTTCCACAAGGTAATTTCAAGACTTTTTCAAATAAAATGCCAAATTTACCATAGTAGTTATGTATTTCTTAACCATTTAACATTTATAAAACTATAATATCATTTTCATTCAGTTCCTTTTTTCAAATGTGTCACTGACAAAGTTTTAGAATATTGTGCCCTTAACCAAATTTTCCCTATGAGATATGTGGTTTCATTGTGCAGTTCTGCTTAATGTGGTAACTTTTAGAATGCATATGTCATATTGTATATTGTAGCAGACCTATTTCCAGGGCTCTAGTGTAGAGTATTTATAATCATTTTTAAAAATTACACTAAACGTCCAAAAGGAAAATAAATGTTTATATGATTAATTAAATCATAAAATTAAGATAGTAAGATAAATAAGATGATTAAATCATAAAACCAAAAAGTGCTGGGATTATAGGCATGAGCCACTGTGCTCAGCCATGTATTTCTTTTTTTTTTTTTTTGAGACGGAGTCTTGTTGTGTCGTTGTGTCGCCCAGTGCAGTGGCGCGATCTCGGCTCACTGCAAGCTCCACCTCCCGGGTTCACGCCATTCTCCCACCTCAGCCTCCGAGTGGCTGGGACTACAGGCGCCCACCACGACGCCCGGCTAGTTTTTTGTATTTTTAGTAGAGACGGGGTTTCACCATGTTAGCCAGGATGGTCTTGATCTCCTGACCTCGTGATCCACCCGCCTCGGCCTCCCAAAGTGCTGGGATTACAGGCTTGAGCCACCGCACCCGGCCTCAGCCGTGTATTTCTGTAAAGCATAAAATATTGCTTTTAAATTAGTTTTCATGTCATGTTACTTAATTCATCATTTCAAGATTAAATCAGTATCTAGTAAATTGAGCTGCCTACCTAGTGATTGGTTTCCATCACTAATGAAAAAAGTTTTGATGCTTCTCCCTTTTTCAAGGTGCTACATACTGTAATCCTTAGAACAACTTAAGAAATAAAATGGCAAGGCTGGGTGCAGTGGCTCACACCTGTAATCCCAGCACTTTGGGAGGCCAAGGTGGGTGGATCATGACGTCAGGAGATTGAGATCATCCTGGCCAACACAATGAAACCCCATCTCTATTAAAAATACAAAAATTAGCCAGGCGTGGTGGCACGCACCTGTAATCCCAGCTACTCGGGAGGCTGAGGCAGGAGAATTGCTTGAACCCAAGAGTCGGAGGTTGCAGTGAGTCAAAATCACGCCACTGCACTCCAACCTGGTGACAGAGCAAGACTCTGTCTCGAAAAATAATAATAATACTAAAAAGAAATAAAAAGACACATAAAGACAATCAAAAATCTTCAATTAGCCCTCTCCTCAAAAAAAGGTAACAACAAAGAACAGAAGAGGAAATGAGTCAGGTTTCAGTTACTGACGAGGCTGAGGCAGGAGGATCACCTGAGCCCAGGAGTTTGAGGCTGCAGTGAGCCAAGATCACGCCACTGCACTCCAGTCTGGGTGACAGAGCGAGACTCCATTTCAAAAAATAAATAAATAAATTAATTAATTAATAATAATAGAAAAAAAGGGAATGAAATGGAAACTGATCAACAATTTATAGCCTTAAACTCAAACATATGAGTAATTACATTAAATGTAAATTATCCAAGCATCCAATTAAAAGACAAAGATTGGCTGGGTACAATGGCTCACACATGTAATCCCAGCACTTTGGGAGGCCAAGGCAGGAGGATCACTTGGAGCCCAGGAGTTTGAGACCAGCCTGGACAACATAGTAAGACCGTGTCTCTGCAAAAAAAGAATTAAAAGAAAAAAAAAATCCATGCCAGGTGGTGCATATCTGTAGTCCTAGCTACGTGGGAAGCTGAGGCGAGAGGATTACCTGAGCCCAGGGCATTGAAGGTACAGTGAGCTGTGATAGTATCACTGCACTCCAGCCTGGGCAATGGAACAAGATCCCATCCCAAAACAAAACAAAACAAAACAGAAAAATGAAACAACACAAAAAGGCAAAGATTGTCAGATTGGATTAAAAAGCAAGAAAGATCCATTTCCATCACCTTTATAAAAAGCATACTTTTAAGTATAAAGACAGATTAGTCAAAAGCCAAAAGGGTGGTACGGCTATATTAGTATCTACCAAATACTTAAAAAAAGACCCTTTTAGAAAAATAGGCCGGGCGTGGTGGCTCACACCTGTAATCCCAGCACTTTGGGAGGCCAAGGTGGGCGGATCACTTGAGGTCAGGAGTTCGAGACCAGCCTAGTCAGCATGGCAAAACCCCATCTTTACTAAAAATACAAAAATTAGGCCGGGCACAGTGGCTCATGCCTATAATCCCAGCACTTTGGGAGGCCAAGGTGGGCAGATCATGAGGTCTAGAGTTTCAGACCAGCCTGGCCAATATGGTGAAAGCTTGTCTCTACTAAAAATACAAAAATTGGCCAGGTGTGGTGGCATGTACCTGTAGTTCCAGCTACTCGGGAGTCTGAGGCAGGACTGAATCCAGGAGTCTGAACCCAGGAGACAGAGGTTGTAGTGAGCCAAGATCTCACCACTGCACTCCAACCTGGGCAACAGAGTGAGATTCCATCTCAAAAAAATATATAAAATTTACAAAGTAACCGGGTGTGGTGGCACATGCCTGTAATCCCAGCTACTTCAGAGGCTGAGACATGAGAATTGCTTCAACTCGGCCGGGCGCGGTGACTCAAGTCTGTAATCCCAGCACTTTGGGAGGCCGAGACGGGCGGATCACAAGGTCAGGAGATCGAGACCATCCTGGCTAACACGGTGAAACCCCGTCTCTACTGAAAAAAAAAAATACAAAAAACTAGCCGGGGGAGGTGGCGGGCGCCTGTAGTCCCAGCTACTTGGGAGGCTGAGGCAGGAGAATGGCCTGAACCCGGCAGGCAAAGCTTGCAGTGAGCTGAGATCCGGCCACTGCACTCCAGCCCGGGTGACAGAGCGAGACTCCGTCTCAAAAAAAAAAAAAAAAAAAAAGAGAATTGCTTCAACTCAGGAGACAGCGGTTGCAGTAAGACAAGACTTGGGCCACTGCACTCCAGCCTGAGCGACAGAGCAAGACTGTATCTCAAAATGTTACACATTGTTACATTTCTTCCCCGCTACACAAACCTCTAGTTTTAGCAGGTCAGGGAGATGGATTTGACACCAAGCTCCTATCTCCCTGGCTGCAGCACCCAATTAAAGCCTTCTTCCTTGGCAATCCTTGTCCATCTCAGTCATTGGCTTTTTGTGTGCTGAGCAGCAGGACCTAGACAGAACTCCGGTCTTTAGGCAACATTTTTAAGTTCAAGAGTGGGTGGCCCCTTCATTCTTGCTCCTTTAGTTCTACAATTAGTTTTTAAACATACCTAATTCCCTGTAGTAAATCCTCTTCTTTTTAAAATACCTAGGGCGATCTTGGCTTCCTACATTGATCGCTGACACACTGCATCACCACTTTACAGATTTAAAAAAGACTCTTACATATAACATCTGATTTGTATCCCTTCAACAATCACTAATATTGTTAAAGGGGATTTTATCTCTCTAACAACATTAGGGAGAAAAGACAGGAATTTCCCCTACTTAACAAGAAAAATTAAGAACTAGGAACAGTAGTGAACTCCCCAAAACTGGAGTGATTCAAACATAGAAGCACACTGAAGAGGGGTATTAAAATGGACATCTGAGCTTCAGATGGGTCATTAAAAACAGATGCCTTTTAAGGTATCTTCCAAGAGTTTCTGTGGTTCCATGACCTGCCTCAAAAATCAAGCAAGGCTGGGCATGGTGGCTCACGCCTGTAATTCTAACACTTTGAGAGGCCAAGGCAGGAGGATTGCTTGAACCCAGGAGTTTGGGACCAGCCTGGGCAACACAGTGAGAGCTTGTCTCTACTAAAATAAATAAATTAATTAATGAATTAATCAAGCAAGCAGCAAAACCTGGATCTCACCAGAACTAGACTTGCTTCTCCAGAATTGTTCAAAGAATTGAATCCCAGTTGACGAGATTCCACAAACTTTGATAGAAAAAGAAGGTGGGGGAGAGCACAGAAAGTGGGGGATTTCTTTGAAGAAAAAAGGGGATAGAGGGCTACCCTTGGACTCGATTTTGGCAGAACTTAAAGAATAAACTTCAGCATCCTGCAATTTGCGGGCAGGAAGCTGTTTTCCTACTACCATCCTTTAAGGGTTAGCCCAGACCTCTTTAGGCTCTTAATCTGCTCCTCCTTTTATCTTAAAAGATAATAACCTCCCCTCCCGGGCTTCAGTCCCTCAGCTCCCCAGCATTTCTCTACCTTCTGCTGCCTGGAAACTGAGGCTGCCAAAACCCCCAAGCACTTTTTTTTTTGTTTGTTTTGAGATGGGAGTCTCATTCTGTCACCCAGGCTGGAGTGCAATGGCGTGATCTTGGCTCACTGCAACATCTGCCTCTCAAGTTCAAGCGATTCTCCTGCCTCAGCCTCCTGAGTAGCTGGGATTACAGATGTCTGCCACCTGGCCCAATAAATTAGCTGGGCCTGGTGGCATGCACCTGTAATCCCAGCTTTTTGGGAGGCTAAGGCAGGAGAATCGCTTAAACCCGGAAGGCAGAGGTTGCAGTGAGCCGAGACCGCGCCACTGCACTCCAGCCTGGGTGACAGAGCGAGACTCTGTCTCAAAAAAACAAAAACAAACAAAAAAAGAAACATAGTCTCGTTCTGCTGCCCAGGCTGGAGTGTAGTAGATCAAAACTCACCCAGTCTCAACCTCCTGGACTCAAGCGATCCTCCTACCTCAGTCTCCGGATAAGCCAGCACTCTTAAAAATCCACAGGCACTGATCTTTGATCTTCCTCTCTCACTTGACTTCAGGTTGTCTTCTGACCAGGCCAGCAGCTCCACACCTGTCCCCACCCTCCAGGCAGGCTCTACCTTCACTTAATTTCCTTTCTTTCCCCGTTGGCTACAGGGAATGTCTGCCTTTTAAATTGGAGATGTTTCTCAAGGTTCCAAGGTTGGGCTTTCCTTCTCATACTACAGCTGTTTTTTCCTGAGGTCAGATTTCCTTGAGAAGCTGAGAAATGATGGGGACTTTCTTCTTGGAAAAGTTTCAGGACATAAACAACACAACTGTGTGGGCAACTGCAGGATTGCATGGATCCCTAGAGCCCATTCAGGAAGGAGGACCCACTCTCCTCATGCTCCCCTGTGTGGGCTCATCCACTTCTGGGGGCAAATGTCCCTGCCAAGGGACCCCCAGCTTCTTCCCCTTTTCCAAAAGATAAAAGGTGCAAAGCTGAGCAAACAAACCCTCAATCCAGTCTGTCCCAGGCACAGTCTCACACAGCTAGCAAATTCAGCATCTATTCACAGGTCACTCCCAAGCACAAGCAGGGCTAGCTACAGCCTCTGAACTTTATTATTCTAGGTACCCAGTGAATATTTATTTATTATTATTATTATTATTATTATTATTATTATTATTATTGAGACAGAGTCTCACTCTGTTGCCCAGGCTGGAATGCAATGGCATGATCTCAGCTCACTGCAACCTCAGCCTCCCACGTTCAAGCGATTCTCGTGCCTCAGCCTCCTGAGTAGCTGGGATTACAGGCATGTGCTACCATGCCTGGCTAATTTTTGTATTTTTAGTAGAGATGGGGCTTCACCATGTTGGCCAGGCTGGTCTCCAACTCCTGACCTCAGGTGATCCACCCACCTCAGCCCCAAAAAGTGCTGGGATTACAGGTGTGAGCTACCACACCTGGCCCCAGTGAATATTTATCAATTGACATTTTACTTTAGGGATTGTAAGCTCTTAAAAAAAAAAAAAAAAAGAGTAACAGCTAACTAAGTAAGTCCGACAAAGTCCTAGAGTCCTCAGGGATAAGGCTAGCAAAGCTACAGAAAAATTACCACTATAGAATCCTATTGGAGCAAACAGTGTCATTACTATGGAAACAAAATACTGCCATTGTTTCGAGAATGGCAATGGAGGAGATCAATGAGCATGGAATCAAGAACAAAAGACTGAATTCCTCCCTAGTTCGGGTGAACCACACTTACCAAGGATCAAAGCATTAGGAAATCAGCCCTCCATTAAATTGCTGAGACATAATGTGAGCACAAAAAAACAAAACAAAACAAAATGGAAAAGGCATTCCACAAAGACCTCATGAATTTTGTTTCAAAGTGCACTTAGCCAGTTTATAAAAATGATACTTAAACAGAAGTCTGATTTTCCCATCTCCTCTAGTTATCTTTTCATAAATAAGATTTAAGAGGTTATACATGTGTTTTTCCCACTTTTGTTTTGACTAGACAGTTTTCATGAGGGAGTAATCACAACTTTTCATGCTGTCTAATCACTATATACTGTAACCTTACTTCAAAAACCCACAAATTGTTTCAAAATTTACTCTCTGATAAAAACCCATTACGTTTTTCCACAACAGCTGCTTTCCTTAAACATCAGCAATTTTAATCTCACAAGGCAAACTACGGAAGAAAAGCCAAAAGTAAAATCCTGCTTCCTTTTAAAATTCAAACAGATGTTCTGTGTAATCACACAACTCACTATTTGAATTTCCTACTGCCCTATACTGACTCTCTCATATTAAGTTCTAAAATGTTTTGAAATATCATTAATATATAAGCTAGAAAAATATGGAGATATTCTCACTGGAAATGTTTTAAAATACATTTTAAGCAGGGATGCAAAGGTTTACTGTGGACTACCTGAGATGCCTAATATTTGGGAACAATCACAGTGGTTTAGATTGGTAACTTGATTGCTACTACTCTCAGGATCCAATCATAACCCTAAATTCAACTGAAAACAGCAATATGTAAAATTCACTAACGATGCGGCTTGACTCAGAACACTAAGAGAACACTGGGTCTTTATAATTAGGCAGGTATGACCACTTAAAATACTAAAAATAGCTTGGTCAAAGAATTACATCCAATGGCTAGTTCTGTAGACATATCAGCTTATACGAAGACTTCCTTTTTTCTTTTTTTTTGAGACGGAGTCTCACTCTGCCGCCCAGGCTGGAGTGCAGTGACCCGATCTCAGCTCACTGCAAGCTCCGCCTCCCGGGTTCACGCCATTCTCCTGCCTCAGCCTCCCGATTAGTTGGGACTACAGGCGCCCGCCACCGCGCCCGGCTATTTTTTTGTATTTTTTTAGTAGAGACGGGGTTTCACCGTGTTAGCCAGGATGGTCTCGATCTCCTGACCTCGTGATCCACCCGTCTCGGCCTCCCAAAGTGCTGGGATTACAGGCTTGAGCCACCGCGCCCGGCCACGAAGACTTCCTTTTTAACATCAAGTTATCATAGATGATCTGGCCACATACTGCTCTGAAATAAAAGTAGACAATGCCATAATTACTGCAGTGCCCTTTCTGAGGCTGTAACTGATGATTACATTAAAATACCTGGAAAACTGGAAAAGTAAAGCTTCCATGTCTCATAGTCACTCCCAGATACTCAGTATCTGTGGGAAACCTACACCCTCTATTTATACAGAAAATGAGGGCGGGAAGCAAGCAATGGGGAAGGGGGTGTTACCTTTTATTTAATTAGCACAGAGAGATGAGTCAGAGGCTGCCTTCCACGCCTACAGACTGGCCTCTCCTCAACGGTGCCTACAAAATCAGACTTGCTGCAGCCCAAAGCTATTTGTCAGCTTGCCAGGTCAGCTACAGAGCTGCCCAAGAAAACACATTTGAATGAGCAATCATCAAGCGAACTCTCCAACTAAGAGTGCAAACTTCACTCTCCACACTGTTCAAGGTAAGTGACGGAGGATTATCTGACAACTTGAACTTAGCTACACTACACAAAGACACCTCGAAGCCACCCTTCCTGTATCAGCTCACCAGTGAGCTATTTAGAGTAGTCCCTCCTTACCAGAGGAGGATGTGTTCCAAGATCCCCAGGGGATGCCTGAAACTCTGGATAGTACCCAACCCCATATACACTGTGTTTTTTCCTGTATATACATACCTATGATAGTTCTGTTGTTGTTGAGACAGGGTCTCGCTCTGTCACCCAGGCTGGAGTGCAGTGGCACAACCATGGCTCACTGCAGCCTCAACCTCCCTGGACTCAGGTGATCCTCCCACCTCAGCCTCCCAAGTAGCTGGGACTATAGGCACACACACCACCATGCCCTGGCTAATTTTTGTGTGTTTTGTAGAGACAGGGTTTATCCATGTTGCCCAGGCTGGTCTCTTAACTCCTGGGCTCAAGTGATCCACCCACCTCAGCCTCTAAAAGTGTTGGGATTATAGGCATGAGCCACCTTGCCTGGCCTTATGATAAAGTTTAATTTCTAAATTAGGCACAGTAAGAGGTTAACAACAATAACAAATAATAAAATCAAACACTTATGATACTATGCCAGCATCACTACTCTTGCGCTTTGGGGCCCCTAAGTCAAATAAGGGTGACTTGAATGACTTGAACACAAGGACTGCAATTCTGCGACAGTGGATGTGACAACCGAGATGGCTCCTAAGTGACTAAGGGGTGAGGAGCATAGGTAGACAGCTAGACAGCATGGATATGCTGGCCAGAAGTGATTCACATCCCGGTGAGATGGAGTGAGGTTTCATCACATTATTCAGAACAGGGCATAATTTAAACCTGTGAATTGTTTATTTCTGGAATTTTCCACTTAATATTTTCATACCCCAATAGACCTCAGGTAACTGAAACCACAGAAAGCAAAACGGCAGGTAAAGGGAGACTACCGCATTTAGCCAACATCAACCAAAACATCACCTTGACAGAACAATTATAGGGCATTTTACCGCATTTTGCTCACATCTTTATAAAGATGAATAGGAAAATAAAAGTGCCAGTGCTAGTGATAAGAAACACAGGTCTCAATGTTAATGCAGTGGAAGCAAGGATGGCCACCATCATACAGCAGGGAAACAGTGACTCAACCACCATTTGAACAGACGTTATCTGTGAAAGCAATTGTAAAAAGAAAAGGTCAAAGTTAAAGAAAATGTTGAAAATGACAGAAATATATTGTCAATGATGCCACCTAACAGAGATGAAATTAGGGATTTTTTTTTTCATTACTTTTGACCTTTTGAGAATAGAAACACACCCAAACCTCTTAACGCAAAAGCTCATTAAGTGACTTTCACACATTCAATGTTAACACCTCTAAAGAAACCATCAAGTTTGAAGGTAGAAGACTACCTACATATGAATGTAAGCCCAGAAAACATTAACAGCTACAAATAAGTGGTGGGTGCATGTTAAAAAAACTTTCTCGGTCACCCCATAATTCTGCAGAAAGAGTGGGATCAAATACAACACTTCCAACATAATCCCAACTTTGCAAAGTAAAATTATAAATAATGGCCAGGCACGGTGGCTCACACCTGTAATACCATCACCTTGTGAGGCTGAGGCGGGCAGATCACCTGGGGTCAGGAGTTCAAGACCAGCCTAGCCAACATGGTGAAACCCCATCTCTACTAAAAACACAAAATTAGCTGGGTGTGGTGGCGGGCACCTGTAATCCCAGTTGCTCAGGAGGCTGAGGCAGGAGAACTGCTTGAACCTCGGAGGCAGAGGTTGCAGTGAGCCAAGATCGCGCCATTGCACTCCAGCCTCGGCAACAAGAGCGAAAACTCCATCTCAAAAATAAATAAATATTAAATATAAGTAACTGAATATAAAGCATCAAAATGTTGTTCTCTCTGGGTAATGATATGTGTGATTTCCCTCTGTTTCACAAATAATCCCCACATTGTTCAAAACAGTATCATCATGGAAAGAATGAATTTTTGTAACTGGATCCCTTCCAGTGGAAGCACCATGTAATATAAATGAAGACCTAACATCTCCAATCACTATAAACAAAGAGCAATAGGGAACAAGAGTTTTGTAACCAAAAGAGCTCAACAGGGGGTTCAGCTAGGTCACAGTAAGAGCTCTGCCTATGAGAAGACAGGAAACATCCTTGCAGTAGCCAGGATTTAATTTCAATGAATCAGATGACCCAGTACTAAGTGGTGCAATCAAGTCTACAAAGCACAAATTCTGTGAGGACTCTCAAAACAAGAGAAGGATCATTACTGAGGAAACATTAATTGAGCGGGGACCTCAAAGTAGAGATCTGGGTTTTACAGTGAAGAAGGAAGGACATTTTGGGGGAAACATCATCATTATTATTATTTTTTTTTTTTTGAGACGTTGTCTCACTGTCTTGCCCAAGCTGGAGTAAAGTGCCCTGATCTTGGCTCACGGCAACTTCCGCCTCCCGGGTTCAAGTGATTCTCCTGCCTCAGCCTCCTGAGTAGCTGGAATTACAGGCATATGCCACCACGGCAGGTTAATTTTTGTATTTTTAGTAGAGACAGGGTTTTGCCATGTTGGCCAGGCTGGTCTCGAACTCCGCCCGCCTCGGCCTCCCAAAGTGCTGGGATTATAGGCTTGAGCCACCGTGCCCGGCCTGGAATCATCATTATTGTATGTGGTATGTCATTTATTTTTTAAATAAGTCTTCATGGACTCTGTGTATGTGGGTGTGTGTTTTAAGCTGCATTCTAGGGGCATCAGTTGGCCTGATAAGACGTATTCCAGCAAACATTTAATCAAAGGCCACACTGCTGGCAGACACAGCTGGCCTAATCGCATTTACACCGACCAACCCTTTGTAACTTTTCGCTTTCCTGACTGTTGAGCCACCGCTCACTCCCCTTCTTACTCCCTTATGCTCACTTTAAAAGGCCCAGTCACCTCGGCACAAAACTGAATGGAGCTCAGCTCTTTCCCCTACAGTCAATAGTTATTGAATAAAACATGTTTTTACTGCTTTAACTAATGTCTGGCTTTGTTTATCTTTGACAATGGATAGTCCCTGGTGGCATTCAAGGCTTTGTTAATTAACATAACAGACATTAGAAATGAGTTTTACTAGCCTGGGCAGCAAAGCCAGACCCGTCTCTACAAAATTTTTTAAAAACTGGCCAGGCATGGTAGAACGCACCTGTAGTCCCAGCTACTTAGGAGGCTGAAGTGGAAAGATGGCTTGACCCCAGGAGTTGGAGGCTGCAGTGAGCTATGACTGAACCACTGCACTCCAGCTTGGGCAACAGCCAGATCCCATCTTTACATACATACATACATGTACATACATGCATACATACATACGTACATACATGAATACATACACACATAAATGGGTTTTCATTGAGGAAAATCTTGGTGATCTAGAAATAGGATCTGGCTGGAAATACTGGGCCTGGGCATTCCTGCTTTGCATAAACTGGCTATAAAGATAGAGTGAATAGGGCCGGGCACAGTGGCTCATGCCTGTAATCCTAGCACTTTGGGAGGCAGAAGCGGGTGGATCACCTGAAGTCAGGAGTTCCAGACCAGCCTGGCCAACATGACAAAACCCCATCTCTACCGAAAATGCAAAAATTAGCCAGGTGTGGTGGCAGGTGTCTGTAATCCCAGCTACTCGGAAGGCTGAGGCAGGAGAATCACTTGAACCCAGGAGGCGGAGGTTGCAGTGAGCCAAGATTGTGCCACTGCACTCCAGCCTGGGTGACAGAGTGAGACACTGTCTCAAAAAAAAAAAAGACAGAGTGAATCTTTACTCAGAATGGCAACCATGGGCTTGATCCTCCTGGTGCAATAATCTTGGCTGCCCACCAACCAGAAGTTAACTGAGTCTTGCCTACCAGAATGTTGGTGCATCTGCCTCAGGTGAACTTTTCAGGCAAGAAGCCTATGAGAGCACCAACAAGGTCAAAGAGCTGGAACATCAGGAAGTCTTAGAACAGGCTGCATCGGCCGGGCGCGGTGGCTCAAGCCTGTAATCCCAGCACTTTGGGAGGCCGAGACGGGTGGATCACGAGGTCAGGAGATCGAGACCATCCTGGCTAACATGGTGAAACCCCGTCTCTACTAAAAAAAATAACAAAAAACTAGCCGGGCGATGTGGCGGACGCCTGTAGTCCCAGCTACTCGGGAGGCTGAGGCAGGAGAATGGCGTGAACCCGGGAGGCGGAGCTTGCAGTGAGCTGAGATCCGGCCACTGCACTCCAGCCTGGGCGACAGAGCAAGACTCCGTCTCAAAAAAAAAAAAAAAAAAAAGAAGAACAGGCTGCATCACTGTTCTGTACGTATGCCACTGTCTGTATGTATGACAGAATTTGGTCTGTGACCTTGGTCTTTATGACCTGAATTAGGCATGAGGGAGAAGTTAAACCTCATCCAACCATTAACCACTGGCAGCCAACAATATCTACCAAAACAGCCTGACAGCAGGGTATTCAAAACTGTATTGGGTCCATCGGGAGCAATTATTATTTATTCATATAGGAATAATGAGGAATAGCAGTCTGGTACAAAAGTCACCCAACTCAAGTCAGATGGGCCAGTATGCAAGGCCTGGCTCTACCATCAGTCAGTTGGTAACATCAGTTCACTTATTTCTCTATACTTTAGGTGACTCACTTGTAAAAGGAGTCCAAGCAGGGGTTTTGTGAGGAATTAATGAATTATAATGTATGTAAAAACAAAGCACATACTGTGGGCTGAAATAAATTTCAGCATTATTATTGTCATACATGCCTATACTTGCCTGCAGTAAGCCCTCCCAATCCCTATTGTCAAACTGCCCTGAAAAGGTTGTCTAGATTTTCCAAGCACACACCTCACTTCCGCTCTGACAGTGCGCACTCATTTTCTTTTTTCTTTTTTTTTTTTTTTTTGAGACAGCGTCTTACTCTGTTGCTCAGGCTAGGGTGCAGTGGCTCAATATCAGCTCACTGCAACCTGCACCTTCCGCGTTCAAGTGATTCTGGTGCCCCAGCCTCCCAAGTAGCTGGGACTACAGGTCGTGTACCATCATGCCTGGCTAATTTTTGTTTTAGTAGAGACGGGGTTTCACCATGTTGCCCAGGTTGGTCTCGAACTCCTGGCCTCAAGCAATCCACCCGCCTGGCCTCCAGAAGTGCTGGGAGGATAGGCAAGAACCACCACGCCCAGCCAGCACTGTCATTTTCTGTAGCTAACTTCCCCCACACTCCCACCTCCACATAGCCCTTAAGTTAAAGGAGAACAAGGAAGCCCTGTGTTCATTACCTTGTCCCTAGGGGTCTAGCACAGAACTTTGAACCCATAAAGTGTTGAGTGACCACTCCCCTGTAATCTCTACCTTCTTAGCATCCATTAGCCAACACCCTAAGCAAAATCTAAGTGAATATCAGAGTAGATACAAAAATAAAATAAGATGATCTGGATATTATCCTGATGCAGATGGGTAATGGCCACTAGTAAGTTAAGATTTGGGGGGTTCCTCACAATCTGCCAAATCCTATATTACAGACTTTACACTTATCATCACATGTAATTTTCACAATAACCCTAAGAAGTACCCATTTAACAGTTGAGGTAAAATTAGGTAATAGAGGGTAAGTAACTCATCCAGTCACACCAGTCCTCATTGTCCAGATTTCCAAATTGAAACCCAGGCCTGAGTCCAAAGCCCAGGCTCTTTTATGGGTTACATATTGTTCATGATGGTCCTTAGTTAAAGAAAGTCGGCCGGGCGCGGTGGCTCAAGCCTGTAATCCCAGCACTTTGGGAGGCCGAGACGGGCGGATCACGAGGTCAGGAGATCGAGACCATCCTGGCTAACACGGTGAAACCCCGTCTCTACTAAAAAATACAAAAAACTAGCCAGGCGAAGTGGCGGGTGCCTGTAGTCCCAGCTACTCGGGAGGCTGAGACAGGAGAATGGCGTGAACCCGAGAGGAGGAGCTTGCAGTGAGCTGAGATCCGGCCACTGCACTCCAGCCTGGGTGACAGAGCAAGACTCCGTCTCAAAAAAAAAAAAAAAAGAAAGTCGTCAAAATGTCTCTCTCCGACCTCAAACTTCTCCCGACTTAAATACCTAATTGGTGACTTGCCATTTCCATTCAATTTATAATAGGCATCCCTAATGTGACAAAGCCAAGAAACTTGGGTTTTCCTCACCAAATGTCCTCTTCCTAGCAGCCTCCTACTTCACCTCAGTAATGCTATCATCATCTACCCAGTGGCTCAGGCCAGACACCGAGTCTGTCTCATTCCCATATCCCACTTCTAATCCTTGCTCAAATCCAGTTCTACCTCTGAAATATACCCAAAGCCAACAATGTCCCACTGTACTCACTCCTACAGTCATAGCCTAAATTAAGGTACCACGCTCTCTCCTCCTGGGACTACAGCAACAGCAGATTGCCAGGATTCGAGCTCCATCAGGAAAGGATTTTTGTTCACTACTGAAGCCTGGAACACTGCTTGCCCCTAAGAGGCAAATACCCACTTGGGTTTTCCTCACCAAATGCTGCATGACCAGCTCAAACTGTTCTCCTCACCTCCACTCTAGCCCCCGTTACAGTCCAGTCTGCACAACACCCCAAGTATCTTCTAAGTGCAAATCAAACCACAGCTCTCCCCTGCTCAAAATGCTCCCACAGCCTCTCACTGCAACCAGAATTAAATCCAAAGTCCAAAGGCAGCTGACAGGCTCTGGCCATTTCTGGTCCTGCTCTTCTCTCTGACCTCATCTAAGACACCCCAGCTACCCTAGACTCCCTTGCCTCTCCTCACTGAGCAGTCTCAACTCCACAGGCATCTTCTCAGACTCCCTCAGCAACCCTCCTCAAGGTTGCTTACCACAGGCCTTCTGACAGGACCAGTACCATATTCATCGTTTCATTGTTTACATGTTTATGAATGATCTCCCCTGCCCAGACACACCATTGAGAGCAGAGATGCTTGTCTGACTTATTACTATATAGCCAGCTCCTGGCACAAGGTAGGTGCCCAAACAAACAAAAGAATTGGTAACTTCTGATGGTGCTGTGAAGTGAGGTTTTGTTTGCTTGCTTTTTTTTTTTTTTTTTTTTTAAGACGGAGTTTTGCTCTTTTTGCTCTTGTTGCCCAGGCTGGAGTGCAATGGCATGATCTTGGCTCACCAAAACCTCTGCCTCCCGGGTTCCAGCAATTCTCCTGCCTCAGCGAGTAGCTGGGATTACAGGCATGCGTCATCACAACCGGCTAATTTTGTGTTTTTAGAGAGATGGGGTTTCTCCATGTTGGTCAGGCTGGTCTCAAACTCCTGACCTCAGGTGATCCGACCACCTTGGCCTCCCAAAGTGCTGGGATTACAAGCATGAGCCACTGCGCCTGGCCTGTTTGCTTTTCTTTTAACTTCCTACCGCTCCATCCACAGGAAATCACACTGCACCGAGGCCCACCACAGCGATGCTTCCAGCAGGCCTGGGAAAACAGGGGTTAACTTTGATTTGGTTCTTTCCAAAGTCCTAAGAGGGGAGACTTTAGAAACCTGCCAAAACATCAATAGCAAAATAATTCTTTTACAAAACCCATTTGAATACTGGTAATTACAGAGCCCTAAATTAGGCACTTGGGAATGACAGAAAGAGCCTCAAGGGGACTTCAAGGGACCAGGACAGATGCCCCTAAAGAGCTATAATATAATTACTACATAATAAAAAGTGTTGCATCATATTGGAGAGAAATATCTCAAAACGAGAATAAAAGATTTGCAGAGCTTTCTGAAAACAGTCTTTGCTGGTCCACCTTGTTCTCAAATACCTGGTAAGGTGGGGACCATTCTCATTCTCTTTCTCTCTCTCTCTGCCTGACTCAGGGAAAAAAATCATTTCATCTCAGTAGTCAAAAGCCTCAATTTCCTCAACTCTGAAAAGACCAGCTTTAATGCATGCCAAGCACAGTATTAGACCTCAAAAACCAAGACAGCTCCACGTGGCCACTCCAAACAGGACAGATAATCTGCCAATATAATCGCCGGTTACAGAAACCCACAGTTTATCCCCTGCATCACTTACAGCTGGCCTCGACTGTGGAAAGGCTCAGTGTCAGCAAGAACACCCCGAACCTGGATGCTCCCCAAAGTCTGATTCGTTCGTGAAAACACTCCATTAAAACTGTACCGAGCCGGGCGCGGTGGCTCAAGCCTGTAATCCCAGCACTTTGGGAGGCCGAGACGGGCGGATCACGAGGTCAGGAGTTCGAGACCATCCTGGCTAACACGGTGAAACCCCGTCTCTACTAAAAAATACAAAAAACTGGCCGGGCGCGGTGGCTCAAGCCTGTAATCCCAGCACTTTGGGAGGCCGAGGCGGGTGGATCACGAGGTCAGAAGATCGAGACCATCCTGGCGAACACGGTGAAACCCCGTCTCTACTAAAAAATACAAAAAAAACTAGCCGGGCGAGATGGCGGGCGCCTGTAGTCCCAGTTACTTGGGAGGCTGAGGCAGGAGAATGGCGTAAACCCGGGAGGCGGAGCTTGCAGTGAGCTGAGATCCGGCCACTGCACTCCAGCCCGGGCGACAGAGCAAGACTCCGTCTCAAAAAAAAAAAAAAAAAAAAAAAA